>NC_056750.1:563403098-563460034 GCF_019279795.1 Protopterus annectens
CAAAATTCCGCACAACAAAATTTGCTACCAGCCATAAGTCCTCCTCCCATCACTGTTCTTCTCTCCAAAAACTAAAATGGCTAGAACTTCCAAATCATCTCAGCTATACTAAACTAACTCTTGCACACAAGCTCATTTTTAACCCCTCCTTCTGTCCCTCCCTCTCTTCTACCTTTAAGATGCACCTACCTTATCGAGTATTAAGGTCCAATAATCAAAATCTAATAGAAATGTACAAACCATCCCATCCACCAGGCAAAAATCTTCTATCTTATGGTCTAGCACACCTCTGGAACTCCCTACCACCTTCCATTCATATCACTTCTAACCATTGCTCTTTCAAAAAATCTCTTCACTCACATCTAATATCCCAATGGGGATGCTCCTGCTCTCTCCCCACATAACTAATGATGGCAAACTCCTTCTTCCCTTCATTCTATGCTTTAGATTCCTTCTCTCTCTCTCTCTCTCTCTCTCTCTCTAATCTCTATTCTCATCAAAACTTTCTCCTTCTATCAACTTTCTATAGATTTATATTCCTATTACTTCTATGCTATTTGTAAATAATGCATCAGACTGTAACCGTTATCTGTATATTCCTAATAAGAATTGCCTCTCAGCTGCTACAATGCAATGTTCGATTGCCAGTCTGTTTCAATTTCAGCCTCATCACTAGTCTGCATTATTTGTAATGTTTGCTGTATCAATTGTAAATGTTTTGTTGATTATGTTGTAAATGTTTTGCTCAAATCAACAACCTTTGTATAAATATCATCTTTAAACTATTGTAACCAAGTTTTGCTCAAAACTACAACCTTTGTATAAATATCATCTTTAAACTACTGTAACCAAGATTGTTATTGGAGCTTTTCTCCCCAGGACTCCATTGAAAACAGGTTCAAATGGCCCAATGGACTATCCTGGTAAACCAACTGCAAATAAATAAATAAAATAAATAAATATATATATATATATATATATATATATAATAGATAGATATATGCAATATATATATATATATATATATATATATATATATATATAGATATATGCAATATATATATATAGATATATAGATATATGCAATATATATATATAGATATATAGATATATGCAATATATATATATATAGATATATAGATATATGCCATATATATATATATATAGATATATGCAATATATATATATAGATATATAGATATGATATATATATATATATATATATATATATATATATATGCACATATATATATATATATATATATATATATATATATATATATATATATATATGCACAGATATATATATCTATATATATATATGTATATATATATACACACACATATATATATATATATATATATATACACATATATATATATATATATATATATATATAATGCAATGCTCTCAAGACAGGATATGGGATAATGTATTCCTAGATAGGCTCATTCTTGTCAAGCATCTTTTCAAGTGGTACTTGAAAAACTAGCTTGAGTCTTCAAAGAGGAGAGAGATGTGACAATAGGAGGTACTACCAGCCATGCCAGGAGACATAGGACAGTGGAGTTGTAACATATGGAAGCACAGCTAGCTGGAATTTTGCTAATTATTTTATTTCATTTGTACATCAAACTTATTTGTACAGATGCTTGTGCTGAAAATGTATTTCTGGGATTTGCTTATTTCAAAATATATCTACAGTGTGCCCTGCTGGAAGAAAAAAAATGTACATGTATTATTGCAACTGAAGTAAATGTATATGTTTTAACAGCATATACTGGAAGGGAAGAGGTTAGTCAACCAGATTTTGAAACAATATTCTTGAAATTAAATTACTTTATGGCTTAAGCCATAAAGATATTATCCCACAGTTCTCAAGGAAACCAGAGATGCAATTTCTGTACTGCAGAGCAGGTTGTCGCTACTGTAGGAAGAGTGAAGTTTTATGTTTTCCAGCAGCTGCACCACATCTCAGCAATGCTCAATCTGTTTGCATGGTAACAGGTAAGTGCTAAACCCTGACACCTTCTGGTAGTGTGGGTTGCATGGGAACCAGAAGTCAAATTACCAAATGTATGTGATGTCATTCTGTACAGAAATAATTTTTTAATACCAGAGGAGACTGAAGTTTCATGAGCATTCTGCATTCTGTATTCTGTCTTGGATCTGACAACAAGGACCACTTGCCCATCTTCCCTTGCTCTATTCAGTAAGTAGGAACAGTAATTCTATTAGTCATTCAAGAATATATAGTGAGACTCGCTAAATACTGTTTTTCTAGAACTGTGTGAAACTTTCCATCAGTATTATTTTTAATATTTCCTGTGTTTGAAACTCTGGTTTTTATTGTAAATAGATTTTCATGTCTTATTATTTATTACTAAATATATTTAAACTTCTCATTATGGCTGGTCATTTTAGAAAAATATTTCAGTTTTGAGAGTTTTAGCACACATTTATTTGGCGATAACTCGGGCCACTCCTGAATGCCTTGCAGCTTGGTCAACATTACCATTAATATTAATTTCACTCAGTATAATTGGGTACCCTTGCAAGAGCCTTAGGTAGCTGGTTTTGTAGTGCCTGGTGGCAGTGATAACTACCTTATAGTCTGGGCAGAAGGGGGCATAGCTAGTAAACCTGTGCTAGCCTTTCCCAGGTGTGTGTGTGTGTGTGTGTGTGTGTGTGTGTGTGTGTGTGTGTGTGTGTGTGTGTGTGTGTGTGTGTGTGTGTGTGCAAATCTAATCTCAAAGTGTGTGTTTCAGCTATGTGAAGCAGGGACACAAATCATTAGTTTCACACAGAGAGTGGTGGAGGACTTGGCTTGGGCACTCAGCTGAGGACTTAACTCTGCAGCTGTATCAGTGGGGAGTCTTACTAGTTACCTGGAGAGAGACAGATAGAGAAAACCAGACCCCATGATGATTGTGTTCCCTATGTGCTCTTAAGGGAAATTGTACTTGATGCTGAGTGGTCTGCTTCTGGAAATACTGAGTGTATCCATTTGTATTCCAAGTGAATGTCCTTCTCCAGTTTCAGTGCTGAGGATTCAGGCTCCTTGATTACTGGCCCAGAGTAGGGACATCAGAGAGGGAATGAGTTAAACCCTCTGTGTCTGTCAGCAAATATCATACCATTTTACCCAATATGTGAGAAAGGCAGTCTGCAAAGATGTTCTACCCATTTTGAATATACCCTTATTTTACTCACTGGTACCTCCCATTAAAAAAAAAAAACTGGGATTGCTTTAAACCATCTCAAAGAAAATTGCCAGATTATACTGCACTCTTTAGAAATGAACACCACAGTTACACTTTACAGTGAGCCAACTTGCTCTCCATAGAGAAACATGAAGAACTGCTCCTCAGTCCAATCCACAGGATAGTCTATAGTGATTCCACTGTCCTCCTCAGTCACAGATTTCCCAACAGAGAAACTTCCTAGCAACTTTGGTCTCAATCCAACAATGTCCAAGTTCTGCCCAGATCCAGGCTCTCTATTTCTTCTGCAGAGCACACTGTCTCTGTCTTTGGTACTCACTCCCACATAACATTATCACATAACTAAATTGAACCACTTCACATCTCAACAGCATGCAAACATTTTTGACAGCCCCATAACATAAACTCATATACAGAAAACCTTCTGAAACCATTCATTTAATTGAATGCATTAACCATGCATTCTTATTTTAACACTCCCACCCTTCCCCTCCCCCTTTTTTCTATTCCTCCTTGCCTCCCTCACCCTATTTATAATGCAGTACTTCAGTGGATGTAGCTTCAGTCTAGACACTGTATAATATTGTTTATACTGATATAATTATCATGGACTACTTGTTTAAGTCTCCTCTTTATTGAATGTACATTATCTCCATTGCATGCTTATATATCAGGTAGGTTTCTGATACTCCACATTTCCCTCTGGTCAAGAATCCCCAACAATCTCAAAAATCAGTCTCTAGCAGATGCAAATTATGGAAATATTACTGAAAATTATATTATTAATGTATGAGAACTCATTTTGTTTTCCTAAAAGTGTAATGAATAAATATACTTGATAAAAAAAAAGATGAATCACGAAAGGGGAAAAACAACTGCAAGGCATTAGATAAAGCATACAGAGTGTTTTATTGCATTCTAAGTTTAAGACAGTGAGTGCAAATGAAGTGGGACAAGCCTCTTATCATTGTGTTATCTTTACAAATCTGAATAAAATATATTAATCACTTCAGAAGGCAGCTCAATTTCATTACCATTGGAGCTGCTAAATGTTAAGGAAGTATTTGGAAAATAGCCATTTTCCTTCTTGCATTTGTTTTTTTTAGGGGGGAGAGAAGGTGTAGTGTGAGAGGACTAACTGTATTAAAATTTCATTCAGTTGCCAATAAGCATTTGTCACTGCAAAGGGTTGACTACATTGTTCATGCACTGTAACAATATGATAGAAAGAAAGGACAGTGAAAGAAAATTACAGGCAACATGAATTTTACAAAACTTTGTGCAAAATCTGTGTTTAAGTTTTCAATTCTGCACATGCTATAAACATTTTATTAAGTCTGTCATTGTTGTATCAGGGTGTTGTCTAAGAAAAAATACAACTTAAAACTTAACTGCCGACTTGAAAACTGCCATTCAATCACATGCCAGATGACCAATACAATTTTGAAGTTTTCAATGTAAACCTATCCTAGTGTTGTTGCCCTACAGCAAGAGGTTCTCCCATTCGATTCTCGGTTGAAGTGTGGGGAGTGCCTTCTGTGTGGAGTCTGCATGTCCTCCCCGTGGTTGGGTGGGCATTCGAAAGACATGCGTAAATGGGCGTGCCTTCTTTGAAGGTTGAAAGTCGAGCTGGCACCTCGGCGTTCGTGAAAATCTACTGCCAATCATTAACAGACCGGAGTTCCGCTGTGGCGATCCCTAACGGGGAAAAGACGAAAGACAACAACATATATATATATATATATATATATATATATAGATATAGATATAGATACACATACACACACATATATTTGTGGAGTATCAGGACAATTGCAATGGAAGCTGATCATGGCTGTCAAAATAGATTTATTCTTTTGCTGAAACAAACATGAATGACTTAGCATGTCTGCGATTCTGTAGTCTCAACATCATTTTCTGCATTTCTTGGAAGTGCCTAGTACAGTTGCTTACTAAGTATATTATCTAATGGCTTATAGGTTTATTTAGTCATCACTCTTTTCCCTCAAACATATTTGTGAAGGTCTGCTAACACAGATACTCTTGAATTAAGCTGTATGTATGGAAGTTTGCACAAACCAATACTGTGGTAAATGGTTGATTTTCTGTCTGAGCATAACGTTGTTCTTTTTTCATTCTCTAAAGAATTGGAAATGATCTTCTTGCAGAAAAATGGCATCACTTCTATTCTATCTAGCACTTACTTGTGGCTAATTTAGTCACATCAAAATACTTTAAAGAAATTACCAGGAAGCTATTACAAAGAGAGTTATCTTGTATTTTGCTACAGAATTTTTGTGGAACAAGCTTCTCTTTCTTAGAACATTAAGTCATTTTTTATAGAACTCACATTAAACAGAAATGCAAAAACAAACACCTTTATTTTTGTTAGATTTTTTTCCCTGCATTATAGGTTAACAGGTATTTACTAGGTTATTGATCTGTGATGCCTAGCCTTGCATTTCCATGGCAGATTTTATCTCTTATATTTTGCATACAAATAATCCTGAACAAAGATATATTGGGACATTTAAACAAACTACCAGTGTGTTACACAAATACTTTCTCATTTCCCATACTGATACTGTTTTAAAATTAGGGATTCCTTACAAACTGTCTTATCAGATTGAAAAAAGCCTATCATACTGGGTGGTATTTGATAGACTTAAGTCTGAGATTCAGCTTTTCCCATTTGATACTGTTCTATGTAGCAGTTGCTTAACAAGCCCTCATATATTACAAGGTATATACATTTATGGTAGACCTTTTGTTCCACCTGAGTGTTATATCTGCAATTCAGGGGCCTTTAAACTGAGTCGTATATTATTTTTACTTGCCTGTAAAATGTTACATAGGAGAGATCATATAAAATGTTCTTTAATGTCTTTCCTGAAGTTGTATTTTATTTCCCTTATTACTGTGTTCTATTCCACCTCTGCATTATTTACTCAAATCATTTTTTTCTATTAATACAATACGGAAATGATACATTTTTGTAATATAAACCATTAATTAAAATTTCATAATATAACTATATACAATATATACATTAGCCTGAAAAAGAATATAAAAGCATTAAAGGAGCACTAGCTTTAACTATTTAAATAAATAACAAATAATAACACATAATACACATTTGTTAGTGAAAGTTAGAGTCTATCTGAAGAGTTTCAATGAAGGAAATGACTTTCTTCCAAGGATTGTTGACAAAAAGCTTGGGGGTAAATCCTGAATTCCTTGGTCTTTGTTTCCTTAAGTGCCATTTCTTTCAGAAGAGATAAGAAGTCTTTCAAAAGTGGAGAAGCATTGAAATTCCATTCCCTAGTGATATATTTTCTAGCAATTGCAAGTACTGACCATAGTAAAAACAAGTTTTTTTTGTTCAAAGGATAACCATCATTGATAGGTATATAATGCTGAATAAACCTAAGGCCTTGGTTAGCAGGAATAAGTCAGAAAACAGAGATTTTAAAAAATTGTTAATGTCACTCTAAAATTATTTTAACTTTGGGCAATCATAAAAAATGTGTGACCAGTCAGCTTTACAGATCAGTGAGCATCTCCAACAAGAAATATTATTAGATTTACAAAATGTAGCTCTCTTGCCTGGTTTGAGGAAAGCTCTGTGTAAATATTCCAATGTAAATATACTTCAGTATTGGGACCAGGAAGTGAGTTTGACAGAAGATAAAATGTTGGATTTACTTTCTTGAGAAAAACAAGGGAAATGATCCAAAGTGTAATATGATGTCAAAATTTGTGGTGCAGTTTTGTTTTATAGTCCATTAAAATTTTATATAATTTGGAATAATGTTACCAAAGTTACACTTACTGTATAAAACAGCATATAGATAATTTAATTTAGGTTTATCTTTGAAGGAGGAATTACCTATCATTTCTCAGAGGTCTTGAGAGTGAATTAATACACTTTGTAAGAGTAACTAAACTTGGGATAGCAAGTCAAAGTATTTCATATGTTGGATATCTAATACTTTGTAATCTTTAATGCAGTGTTGCCAACAATGAAATGTTTGACTTCCCATGAAATAAAGGTGATGTTATGTATTTTGTCAGAAAAAATTCTTTGTAATACTGAAAGGTGTTAATAAAATAGAATTTTAATGTCAATATTAGCATTAATACATTTCCTAAAATTGTTAAAGTTAAAGTTTATAGAGTTACATTTTGAAGGTTTAGAAATTTTGTATTGCAAGGTGAAACGGAGAAGAAACAAGAAATTTTTAGGATAATCTTTAAAGGAGAGTTTGGCTTAAGAATTATTCTCATTTAGTAAAATGGTTAAATGTAGAGTTTTCCAATTAGAAGTATAACGTGGGTCTACCCAATTCAAAAGGACTTTAAATAATGAAACTTTAATATGAGTTTCTATAGTAGTTTCAGATGGTGCGGTGGTGCAACGGTAGCATTGTCACCTTACAGCAAAATGTTCTCCAGTTCAATTCTAACCTGGAGTGCCTTTTGTGTGGAGTCTGCATGTCCTCCCTGCATTCATGTTGGTTTCCTCTAGGTGCTCCTGTTTCCTGATACATTTCAAATACATGCATCTGGAGCATTTCTCCCTGTGCCTCCACTGAAAATTGCTTTTGTTCCAAGTCAGACTTTCCCAGTAAACAAATATTAAATAAATAAACTATCTGGAAAATGTAATCCTCCTTGTATCCATTGTCTGATATGATGTAGCAAATCAATAATATTTCTAATGGGAGACCAAAAGACATTTAATAAAAGCTTATTTATGTCTTTAATAAAGTAGTTATCAGGGAGCATAAAGAAAGCTTGGGTTATATATAACATTTAGGGAGAAGAATCATTTTTATTAATTGTAGCCTATCCTCAAAGGAAATTAATATGATATTCCACTTATCTACAAGAGGTTTAATTGTACTTATAATATTATAGTTAGTTGCTATTGTCTCCTCTGTGGTACTACATAAGATAATACCCAGATAATCAAGGGAGTTTACTTGTTTCCCAAAAATGTGATCTTTACCAATTTGTGATTCTTTCTTTCTATTTAGTAAAATGTGTTTAGATTTTAGTTTATTACATTTAAGACCAGAAACTGATCTAACATTTTTATTGGGGTTTCTAACTCTGATAGGGCTACTTTTGAATTAGATAATGATAGCAAAATATCATCTGCAAATAACATTATTTTAGAATTATATTGGTTATGCGTGTGTGTGTGTGTGTGTGTGTGTGTGTGTGTGTGTGTGTGTGTGTGTGTGTGTGTGTGTGTGTGTGTGTGTGTGTGTGTATCAATACCACCATCAGTCTTTGGATTATTTTGTGTCGATATAACAAAAATTTCAATGGCAAGTGCAAACAGAACAGGGGACAAAGGACAACATTGCTTAATGTCCTTAGTTAAGGGGCTAGATTCTGAAGTGAAATAATCTAGCTTTAACTTAGCTAAATTATTTTTGTATATATTTTAAGCGAAAACTAAAGAAAGGAGAAAAATCAAAAAGATTTAAGACTGTAAATAAAAAAATCCCAGTTTAAAGAGTCAAAGGCCTTTTCAATATCCAAATCTATTATCAGTACTTCTTCATTACCTCCATTCAAGAATTCAGTATGAGTTAATATTCTTCTAATATTATCATGAGTATGTCTATTATATATAAACCCTTATTGATCTTTGTTAATTATATGGGACAGTGAAATTGTATTCTATCAACAAAGATGGACATAAAAATCTTACAGTCATTATTTAGAAGAAAAATATGTCTAACAACTACAATATTGAGGGTCCTTATTGTCTTTTGGAATGGGAGTAATTATTGAATATCACCAAGATGAAGGTGTGTTACCTTATGATTAAATTTCAATTAAAGTTTTCTGGAAAAGGGAAATTATGGAAGAAAAAAAACTTTATATATTTTTATAATTATGCCATCTTTTCCATGTGCTTTATTAGGTTTAAAAGGTTTAATTTTTATCTGTGACTTCATTATATGAAATTAGAGGTCTGTTTTTAATTTTTCTGGGATTTTCTTGATGTCAGGGAGAGACAGGTTTATATCTGAAAGGTTGGCTTCAGGATTTGCAGGATTATTGTGATCTGTATAATGATATTTAAATGCATCTAGAATATCTCCAATGTCAGATACTTTCTTTTTTGTACCTTCATGCAATAATTTTGCAATATTATTAGACTTAGAATGCATTTAATTCTCATTGATAAAGAATAGGAGTTCAGTTTTAAATTTTTAAACGCTGTACTTGACTTATTCGTTAAGATATCAAGGTATTTCTTGTTTAGCTCTTCTGTTCTCTTTTTATCATCAGGAGTATTTTTGGAAACATGAGACTTAGCTGACAGAAGCTAAGACTGAATATTTAGTAACACTGAATCTCATTATTTAAGTTTATTTGTGAACCATGAGAGAATTTTACAATAAGTATAAGCTTTTAAAGTGTCCTAAATCATGCCTATGTTAACCTCTGATGATTAATTTATTTTTTAAAAAAATGTAATTCCAAGATAAGCCCATTTTGAATTCTTTAATTTTAGTTATATAAGCTAGAATTCTGGTTTTAAGGTTTAGTCCTTTATAATCAGTTTGAAACTTAAGAGTAAGAGAATCATGATCAGATATAGGACAGGGCTATATGGTAAAATGTGAAACTTTTAAACATAAATCATAAGAAACTAGTACTGTGTCTATTCTAGTTTGGGTACCAAATCTATAATCTTGATGTGAAAACTTTAATGAATTGATGTCCTTTATAGTAAACATATCTAGTAGGTTAAGATACTCGGTTCATTTTTAAAGCATTTTGCAGTAGAAGCGAGTCTTGGTGGTTTCTTAGTAGTAGTATCTGAATTATCTACAACACAATTAAGTCTCCACCTAATATTAAATTACCCTTATAAGTGTTTATGATGAAATCTAGATTTTTTTTTAGCAATCTTTACCCCATGCCAGGAAACCAGTAGAGGTTGACCAGTGTCCATATCCTATATTTATTTCAGGATAACAAGACGGTGGAGACCCTCTTGATGTTCATATTTGTAAATAATATGGGGACTAATAATATCTTTTTCTATAGAACCATTACCCCCTCCCCCAATCTTAGTTTTGTAAGAGGAATGCTCCCCCAGTCTTAGTTTTGTAAGAGGAATGAACAAGTGATAGATAATTGCTAGGAGTCCAAATGTATTTTTCAGAAGTTTTAAAATGAGTTTCATGGAGGAAGACTTATTTGTCCTTTATTAATGTTTAGATATCTTATCAGGTTTATCTTATCCTTGGATTATTTAAACAAATAGTGTTTAAAGGTAAAGCTAATTCCATAGAAGAATATAAAGGGATTTATAAGGTTATTACTACTATTTAATACTGATCCCATGCAACTCTCATCTTCATATGGTGATAAAGGAGTACCTAAAAAATTAAAAGATATAAACATTATAGAGCTTGTTATACTTGCGAGATTAAAGATTTCTGTTTCAGGCCTAGAAAGAAAAAACTCAAATGGTAATGTATAAAACATATTATCAACAAGAATATAAAAATTCAATATCAAACATGCATTATCAGAATTCCTAGCCTGATAGAAAAACAGAGATCTATCAGACTAACCTCCATAACTGACCAAAATATGACAAAACGAGTTCTACAAATATTACATGTATAAAGGAGACAATGTTTAAATAAATAGATTAGAAAGAAACTGCTCAATCAAAACAAATGAGAACATGTCAAATATTAAAAGTTAATATAACACTTCTGCATTATTTAGTTGTATACATTGATGACTGCTTGCTTGATTTATAGTTTTCATGTATGTAAGCTGCACAGGGTTCACCAGTAAATCCCTGACATTCAGCTTGATGAGGAATCAGCTCATCAAGTTAAACATCTCAGAATTCAATCCACTGACTAAATTTTACAGGGACAAGTCCCCCACCCCATACTTCCACTAGAGTGCAAGCATTCCCTATCCCTCAAATGTATACATATCCACTCGATGGGCTCACAAATATAAAGAAGCAGAAGTTCCAAAATCAAGAAATTACCAAGGACATACGCACAAAGAAACTGCACAGAATATGGTTTCCAGTGGAAGACAGCAATTTGAGAATTGAACATTAGGGAATTAAATTCAGTGAGTTTAGACTTCAAAGAACTGGGACTTAGATCATTTATAGTGAAGCCAATATACACAATAGAACAGTCGAGGTCCCTGAAAATCATGGAGAGCAAAGGTACTAGGTACATTTTTGGTGCAACAAATACGACAGTATATTTGAAGAATAAATCTATTAATGGAATCTGGTTAAGATGTCTTCCTGCATTTTCTTTAATGTAAATGTAAAATGTGAAATATTATACTGAAAGCAAATAATATAGTAATGCAATACTTACAAACTCTAAAGCAGTTCTTTGAAGAGGAAACCAGGATATTGTGGTCTGTTTATACCTTAGCAAATTGTAGTCATGACACTGCATGACAGGTTAGTGAAAATATTTAGAAAACACATTAGTAGAACTGTTAAGATGTTGGATAAGGAATAGGCACAAACCATGGCACTATACGGAGTCATAAAATGAAACATTCTGGTAAGTAAAGCATCACATAGTTTAGTTTAAGAACCCATAAGGAGGAACATTTGTCTAGTGATACAAAGGGAGATAATAAGGTTGTTACACAAGAGGCACAGAAGGAATGAGAAGAGACTGGAGGCATGTACAAGAAATGCAGTTCAAGTGTCATGCAAAAATGCAACATGATGGATTTGCGAGACAGTATGGAAGACACTTACAGCAAAAAATAAAACATTTGAGGAGTATTCTTATCAAATGACCTAAACTTAAGCAAGTAGTGTGAGAAAGCAGGAAGGGAAGAAGGAAAACACTGACACATATAGGAATATGCTTATAGAGAAGAAGAAAAATTATTATCCACTCTGCATAAATTATAGATAGGATCCCATCTAGAGTACTGTTTCTTAGTTATAGAGACCTTACAATTTTAATAGTATAGATCACACACGAACAGGTCAGATGACACTTAAACAACCTAATATATTGTCTCCAAGAAAGACAACAAAGTGGGCAAAATAGAAATTCATGACACATGCAGTAAAATGTGTCTTAGCATGGATAACAGCTTTAGGTTAGATAAGGCCTGTGCTTGTAGCTGTCTATCTGGAACATTTGTTTCTACTAGGAATGTTAAACTTCATCATTTGAAGATGTACATAGTTTTGCATGTTTGCATTAACAGGTTATAGGGGAGCCCTGGGGTGTGTTTTTTAAGGATTTCATTGAAACAAAAAGTATTGAAAAATGTGACAGGTTCAAATTGAGATAAGAAAAAAACTGTTTAAAGGATTAACCTGCCAAATGTTAGTGGGTTTATGTATCACAAAAACTGGAAATAGACGTTTAAAAGAGATGTCATATATAATAATGTTCTCTCCCATCCTGCCTGCCCTATGTGAGGTTGTGTGCGATTAGGTGGCCAGGTCCCTGATACCATTCAAAACAAGGACATTGCTATCCTAACCAGCCTAGAAGACCATCCATTCACTTAATGAGTGTTGTTCCTTTGGTGGAATTCCTAACCAGCAACAGTGCAGTATATGTACAACGTCCCTGATACCATTCAAAACAAGGACATTGCTACCCCAACCAGGGTAGAAGACCATCCACTCACTTAATGAGTGTTGTTCTCTCAGTGGAATTCCTAACCAGCAACAGTGCAGTATAAGTACAATGTATGTTACACTGGGTACTCAGTAATCTTACCACTCTAAAACCAATTGGTGTAGACCTTAACTTGTAAAGGTACTGCCCTTGGTCAGCTATAGCACTCCCTGTGCACCCCACCCCACTACCCCTGTTCCCTCTCTTGCTCAAATCATTCACCATCCCTCATAAGCTTACTCTCACCCATGTTCTCTGCCAGTTCTTTCCCTATACTCTCACAGCCTTCTATTGCCTCACTCCTCAGAGCCATACCCATTTGTGTCTTCCCTCTGACCTCTCTCTTAATGATAGAATCCCTCTGTCCTCTCTCCCACTCATAAGATCCCTACTCTCTCCTTTCTCTACCATAATTTCCTTCCATCCACCTCTATAACCTTGCTCTCAACCTAGCAACTGTCAACCTCAATGCTTAGTTTGTACACAGTTACATTCAAAGCAGGCCCCTGGACATTAATCACAGCAGACTCTCTCCTATAACACACTATTATACCCCCTTACTGATAATTTTTTCTCTTCTAGTTTGCTAGAACTACTTGAGTGTGCTCCCCGCTCCGTTCTCTATGCTCACTTTGCTCCTCTACCCTACCCCATTCCCACCCACCCCTAACTCAATTTCATTTATACTTTGTAGACCACTCCCCCAACACATCCATCTCACAATTACCCAATCCAACCTCACTTACCATCCCTGACTAACAGACTCCCTAATCAACACCAGTATACTTTGAATATTAATATCAATCCTACAACAACCTACCTACTCCTCTAACTCAACAACATGTCTTATATACACTTCTCCCACCTACTAAAATTATTATATTCCTCATCAACCATCTTCTCTCTCCTTCTGTCACTCCTCTCCTCCTACCACATACACCTTAATACCACCTCTACTCCACCATGGCAAACAGATTCCACAACTAGTCCGAGACAGGAGGAACATTTCCCTATATTACCCTACAACCTTTCCTCCACCCAATCTCTCACCTCCCTTTACAATACCCTAAAGTACAAGACCAGTACCCCAGCCTCCCAGAAACAGACTAGGATATTTCACAAACTTAACAATCTCTATCTATACCTCCTCCAAAACCTTACTTGCTGTGGGGACATTCATCCTAACCCAGGAACAAACAGTATTTCTCACAGTACTATTCAGAAACCAAATCCACTATATCTAAGGCCATCCTCAACTCTACTCCTTTTAAACATCAATGTAAGAAGCATTTGTAACAAAACCCAGGACTTTCATGCCCTAATAGCTCTATACAAGCCAAATGTTGTGGTGTTAACAGAAACATGGCTTTAACCTGAACGCCATGATAATGAAATCAGTGCCCCTGGCTACAGAGTCATATGTAGAAACAGAACAAGTAAAAAAGGAGGTGGTGTGACAATACTTTTCCAAAACCACCTCACTTTTGAACAACTTGAGTGTAACTCCCAAGAAGTAAAAGACATAGAACTAATTCTAGTCAAATTAAAACTTATCTCCAACAAACTCATTATAATTGCAGGTGGTTATATCCCACCAAGCAATAATACTATCATACTTGAAAACCTACTAAACTGGATGTTATCCTCCCTTCCTTATGAAACTATAATATTAGGCAACTTTAACATTGACTGGTCTGACTGTTCCAGCAATAATCCCTCCACCCCTATAAACCTCCATGGGTTTAACCAAATTATTACTGACCCCACTAGAACTGACAAAACCTCCAAACCCCAATCTATCTTAGACTGGATACTGCTATCAGACCCCACTCTAGCTCAACATTCAGGCTGTCTCCCTGACAGTTTGAGTGATCATCAAGCAACCTACTTAATAAGGAATTGATCCCACCACATTAAACAACCTATCCTCAGAGTAATACATAACAAAAAGTCCTTCAGACCTATAGACTTAATCAATTCACTAACATGTTGCAACTGGACTCCCTTAAAACTATTACCTCTTGATGATGCTGTGCAGTACTTCATCTCAACCTTCGTAAACGTCCTAAACTGTCATGCACCCCCCAGAACCATTAGAATCAGAACTAACTATGCCCCATGGCTATCTAAAGATACTAAAACCATAATGAAAGAAAGAGACAAAGCATGGACACAATTCCAGAAACAAAAACCAGCATTACAAGACAAACTTATCTAGAACTACGCAACAAAGCTAAAAGACTAGTAAAACATGACAAAACTAACTACCATACAACCATGCAGGAAAAATACTCCAACAACCCTCAAACATTCTGGGCCAACATAAACACTTTACTGCACCCGGGAAAATCCACCACTCCTAACCCTTTTCTACCAAATAACCATGAAAATATCCCCACCCAATTCAACAAATTTTACTGAAACAGTCCAAGTCCTAGCCAACACCCACAATTCTACTAGTAGTCCCTTACCTACAAAGACCCCAACCCACACCAGTATAACAAACAACTCCCCAGTTTCTCCCTGGAACCAGTCCCTACCAAAACTATTGCTAAACTTCACAAGAAGCTGAAACCAACTACATTGGCAGCTGACAATCTACCTGCAGACTTCCTTCAAATAACTGCTGAAGCTACAGCCTACCCTGTGTCCATTCTCATAAATAGGTCAATATCAGAACATAAAGTACCTCATACCTGGAAAATATCACATATTATACCTCTGAAAAAGGGTGTAAGTCCCTTGAAATTACTAACTATCGCCCTATTGCTATCCTATCACCTTTATCAAAAATATTAGAAAGGGTAGTTCATTCCCAACTAATGCAGTACCTCCTAAAAATAACCTGCTATCCATATCCCAGCATGGCTTCAGACCTTGCCATAGCACTACTACAGCACTACTCTCCTTTACCAACACTATCAATCACCATAGAAACAATGGCCTATTCGTATCCTCAATATTCCTAGACTTATAAAAAGCCTTTGATATGGTGAACAATGGTATGCTCTTAGAAAGTCTAGCAACACTTAACATAAGCTTCTCCACCATATCATGGTTCAATAACTACCTAACAGACCATCAGCAGGCAGTTCTATGGCAAGAAAAACTGTCCCCTCTTTTACCAGTAGGCATAGGTGTTCCCCAAGGGTCCATCCTAAGACCTCTATTATTCTCACTGTTTACTAACCAAATAGCCTCATCCACACCCTCTGCCTCAGTTGTGCAATATGCAGATGATACCACCATTATATGTGCCTCCCCCACTCTACATGAACTAAAAGCCATAACCCAATCAAACTTCTCCTTAGCTGAGGAATGGTTCACTAACATAAAACTTATTCTTAATCCCAAAAAAAAAACTCATTCTCTTTAGCCCTAGTAGATCTCCTCCTATAAATACTGATTTTACTATAACTTATAAAGACAGCATACAAATTACCCCAACTACACACACAAAACTGTTAGGTGTTGAAATCTACAATAATCTAAGATTTGACATTCATATTGCCCAAACAATTAAGAAAGTCAACATAAAGCTTGGTTTCCTCTACAGGAATAGACAGTTCATCACTAGACCTACCAAGGCCACCTTAGCAAGAACCCACCTTTTATCCATTCTCCTTTATGCCTCCCCTATCTTAACTAATCTTCGCCACAGTGAACTAAACAAACTGGAATCCTGCTACAACAAGATTGCCAGATTTGCTACTGATTCCTCTTATAGATCCCATCACTGTCTTGCCCTTAAACAACTAAATTGGCTTGAATTACCTCAACTACTCCTACTCAACCATCTCTCAATAGCACATAAACTCTACTACCACTGTGATAAGACCCCAGCACTTCAAAACTTAATTCACCCCTACACATCACCAGAACCCTTAGATCAAGTCATCAGAACCACATAAATGTCATCAAACACAAAAATGATGCAGGTAAATCTCTCTTTGCTTGCTCTATTTCTAGAACCTGGAACTCACTCCCAAGCCACCTTAACTCTACCACCTGTACTTCCCAATTTAAAAAAACTTCTCAAAACCCATTACACAACTAATTGGCACTGCACATGCTACTCACCAGGCTAGACCATATTACTGTGCTGGTGCTAGGACGCTGCTAGGGATAATTGACTCCTCCCTATGTCCTGTTGGCAGTAATCTGCTTAGTATCTAATGCTTGCTACCAAACTAGAGAAAAAAAAAAGTTTTCTTTTTTATCTTTTTATATAGTCACTGCTCACTTACATTGGAATGTTCTTTTATACTGTACTGTATACTGTATGTACTGCATATATGTATCCTGTATGTATATTACTATTATGTATCTTTAGATGCTGCTGTGTTTTCACTATTGAATTGTATTGTTTGCTTGGAGCTTTTCTCCCTGGGCCTCTGCTGAAAATGGACCTGCGTCCGGTCGGACTTTCCCGGTTAACAAATGTAACATAAAATAAAATAAAAATAAAATAAGTGGGAATAAAGACTTCTTATCATAAAGGTGCTACTTTCCATATTATCTTTGAATATGAATGGTCTCACAGTTATAGACAAAAAAGAAAGCATATTTAATTATATTAAGAAAAGCAGACTGCAAATAGTAATGCTACAGGAGACAAATTGTGAAAGAAATGAGCATGTGAATTGATAAAGAAAAAATTCAGGGCGGATATTCAGCTGAATATCAAGGCAAAGGAAAAGAGAAGCATTTGTATTAATTGCTAGAGAAGCTCCAATAATGACAGAAATAAAAAGATAACAATGGTAGATTTCTAATGGGCTACCAGCAAGGGATGAGGATGAGGGGGGCTAGAAGGAAAATAATTATGAAAATATTTGGTATGGAAGACATGAATTCAGTATTAGGAACTCTGGAAGAATTTACATATTATATCCTGAGGTACAATCACTGGCCTAGACTAGACAGTAATTATATTCCCTATTAACATGTACATTTAATTGAGAGCTTTGACACGCATCCAATAACTACTTCAGATCATATGCCAATGATAGCTAAAATAAAAAATGCAGGATAATGAAGAAGTAAAAATGAGACACTGGTGCTTCCCCACCTTCCTGTTAAAAAGAGAGGAATTTAAGGAATAGGTAGTAGAAATTAATCAGTAGTTATTAGAGAAGATAGTACTCCAGAAGGGGCAGCACAGCGGTGCAGCAGACAGCATTGTCACCTCAAATTAAGAGGCTCCTTGGTTTGAATCTCAGCTGGTGTGCCTTCTGTGCAGAGTGTGCATGTCCTCCCTGTGTTTGTGTGAGTTTCCTCTGGGCGCACCAGTTTCCTCCTACATTCCAAAGACATGCAGTAGGTGGATTGGACACCTTAAAGAGACCATAGGTGTGAGTGTGTGGTGTGGAACTTCAGAAACAGAGCGAGCCACTTGGCAGTGTAAACTTTGCTCTAGATTATTGGTGAGTAACACCCCCATCCCATGTGCAAAAATGGGAAAAAGGGGTTGTGGATAGATGGATGGAAAGAAAGTAGTCCAGAAGTTATAGGGGAAAAAGAAAGTGAAGTTTAAAAATAGGGCAAAGTACTGCAAAATAAGTAGAATCTCAGAGAACTAGAAGAACCACAACTACAGAGCGCTAAACAGAAAATAAGAGAGTACCTGCCTAATATGCATGAGTTTAGAAAGATTGCTGTTAAGTAACTGTTTTTGGTAATAACTCCAGATCAAAAAATCTTTTACCACAGCACTTAGGCAACAGAAAGTAGAAAGGGTCATAGCCAAACTCAGGGAGCCTATAACAAGAAAAATAGCCAGACATCCTGTAGCAATAATATAGATATTTCAGAAATGTTATGAAAATTTGTATAAAAAATAAAACTGGGGGAATCAAGAAAAAGCACAAATAGAAATATTTTTGAAAGACTTAAATATGTCAAGGTCAGGGTTAGAGGTAGATGAGGCTCAACAACTAACAGTTAAGATAGGAGGAGAGGAGATAAAAATTGTGATATAAAAACAATCTGCAAGAAAGTCACCAGGAATAGATGGTATTCTGTTAGAAGTTTGGAAGCTAGGAGGGAAAAAGTGATAAAGATCTGAAAGGTTTCGTGTAACAGTATTTTAAAAAAAGAGAAGGCTCCAATAGCCTGGAAAAGAGTTGTGGTGGTTGTAATACCTAAAGAAGGCAAAGACCCATCAGATCCAGCTTCATATAGGCCCATTTCAATTTTAAACCATGATTATAAAGTGTTTATGTCTATAATGGCTAATAGAATGCTAAAGGTTTTGCCACAATTTATAAATATGGTTCAATATGGTTTATATAGGAGAGGCAAATATTTACATCTGCGGTGGTGCAGCGGTAGCTTTGTTGCCTCACAGCAAGAGGTTCTCCCATTCGATTCTCGGCTGGAGTGTGTGGAGTGCCTTCTGTGTGGAGTCTGCATGTCCTCCCCACGGTTGGGTGGGCATTCGAAAGACATGCGTAAATGGGCGTGCCTTCGTTGAAGGTTGAACGTCAAGCTGGCACCTCAGCTTTCGTGAAAATCTACTCCCAATCATTAGCGGACAAGAGTTCCACTGTGGCGACCCCTAACTGGGGAAAGCTGAAAGACAAACAACAACAACAGGAGAGGCAAATATTTGACATTAATAGAACAATGATGATCCAGAGGGAAGCAGAAAATAAGAAAAAGGCATTTGACAGAGTAAGCTGGGATTATATCAGTAGGGCAATTGAGGCATTTGCATTCCCTGATACAATAAGGTTAATTAGGAGGATATATGAGGGATTAAATGCAAAATTTAAAGTAGAAAGGTTTCCCTCTGATAAGTTGTGCCTGAACAGAGGAACCAGGCAGAGGGCATCCTCTTTCCCTTTTATTTGCATTATATTTAGAACCACTGTCAAAGAAAATAAGGGACTCAGAAATTCAAGGATATAATTGGAATGGCAATCAAGAAAAGTTGGCTTTATGTGCAGACAATGTTATTTTGTTCCTAATAAAACCAGAAAAGGACGTCTCAAAGTTGTGGCTCACTCTGAGACAGTTTCATGTTTTCTCAGGATATAAAATTAATGAAGATAAAACAAAGTCTATAGCTGTAAACTATATACCCATATATGAATTGGCCCAGCAATACCCATATTTATGGGGACATGATAAAATTAGGTATTTAGGAATATGAGTTAAAACGATTCTATTATAGCAGCTAAGGATATGTGGGAAGAGACTAAATAAAGCATAAAAGAAAAACAGAGAAACTGCAAGCTCATCCTTTGGATACAGATAGCAAAATAAAAGCAGTAAAATGGTTTTAGTCCCTTTAGGTTTATATAAAGTTCAGGCATATGTTTATCAACCAGAGGAGAAGTTATGGATAGTAATTTATAAAAGAGTTGAAGGATTTTATCTGGGAGGGAAAGAGTGCAAGAGTCAAGCAGGATAAGTCGATCCTTCCAACAGAACAAGGTGGTTTAGGATTACCTGATCTGAAGGAAAATTTTACAACACAGTTAAGGCTCTTATATATAATACAAGCAGGAAACTGCAATTCAAAATGGGAAGGAATGATGATGAAGACGGGGAGAAATTGAAGAACTAAGGAGAGAGTGGGATTTTGGATGCAGATCCTTAAGGAGAATAACAAAAGTCATACAAAATATTATATTCATAAAGCTGCAGGACGTATGCTAAGAACTAAGCCAACACAGGAATGGAGAAAGGAGATTGTGCTGATAGGGATGACTGCAATTAGGGGTAGAGAAAATAGGAGAGAGAGCTGTAATGTAATGGAGACAGCTGGCAGAGGAGCCAATGTATTGGAAACAAATAATTAGACAGGGAAAGGTAATACAAAGGGAAGAGGTCAAGAAGACATTTACACTGCAAGCTAGAGACTGTCTTCCCTACGTGGGATTGATGTCAGAGCACAGGCAAAGAGAAAGGGATAGGAGAATCCTTGAGTGAAGACCTACACTGGTTGAGTTTTTAGTTGAATCTGGAACAGAAGTTGCTGTTTATTAGTAGGGCATATAAAATATTACATGATAACTATTCACAAATAATGGGAGGACATATACATGCCTTCCAAATATGCTTGGAAGTATTTACATAGGTACTTTTATACCCCAAGCAGACTCCAAGTAATTTTTTCTCAGGTAGATGACAAATGCTGGAGGCATGATGGAGAAGAAAGAGGTACTTGGAAGCATGTTTTTCAAGTGTAATGAGTTGGCACACTATAAAATTCCATACAGAGTAATATGTCAGGATCAACTGGGCAAGCCAATGAGTGCACCTAAGGATAGAATTTTTTTGAGCTGAGATACAGGATATGAATTGCCTTGTTAAATGTAATTCTTTTAGTTGCCAAAAAAAAGCAATTACTAGAAAATGGAAATCAAAGTTTAAACCAAGCATACTTGAAGCAGTGACTATTATAACAGAGATGAAAGGACATGAAATGGGATCTTTAGAAAAGGGTATGAGCAAAATACATATAGGAAAGGAAACTGTTGGAACACTACATGCAGCAAAATGTTTTGCAGGAGGAATGAGGTTTACGAAAAGGCAGAAATTCAACAATTTATGCAATGTTGGATTGATTATATTGTATAGAAGAATACATGTGATGTATAATGTTTGTAAATGCAAACTTGTTATTATGGTTTGTTTTCTTTTATATAAATATAACTTTGCCTATGTCGTAAGTGATTTAATAAAGGTGTTTAAAAAAACAGAAACTCATGAGTGCAAGTTGAGACTGTCACAAGAAAGTAAAAAAAAATGAAATAGAGCAAGACCACTGTTTAAAGAGAGAAGGCAGATGACTCTGGGAAGAAAGGAAGACATATTATTTCACAAAAAAACTGATGGATGACTGGAACAGACTGAAAAGAAATAATTCAGTCAAAAACAGTGACAGAAGGTATGAAAGCCTGAAACAACCATGAGGCATCTTAGTAAGGGATGGGATACAACTAGAACCATTTTTTGGTTAAACAAGATTTTTATCTCATAATAGGAGGGAAATATATTCATATCAAGCAGGAGAGCAGGCCCACATCTAACATTATAGTCTGTATTTTTGTCTTTCTACGAGTACACAGAGGAAAATGTTTGATATATATTATACTGACCTGCATGGATACATCTTTATACCTACATGTACCACTATATAAACCATATAAAAAATATATGAATCACTTATAAATACACTGACTGCTCTGTTGTTAAATGTAAGGTTTGGGTACAAAGACCTTCACTTATAACTGAAATGGCTTACTAATGCAGTCTAAAATGTAATCTTCTGCAGCGTTCATCATCTCAGTGATTAGCTCTTCTCAGAGTACTGCAAAACTGAATGTTTGCAAATAATTCACTTCACCTTCTTGAGAGTTTTCCTGGTTCTTTTTTGATCTCTGGCTATTATGTCTCTGCTCCTAGGCAACCACAATGAAATAATCAATCCAGATTTGCTTTTTCACTCTCCTCATGTTCTTTTAAATACACTTATTTTCATTCATCTGCGCTTTCAAGACAAAATGCCACATTTATAGCTGCACTCAGTATACTCTTATATCAATGAACATATGCTAGTCAGAATTAAATAATTATGCAGCATAACCCTCAAGGGGAAACATGTTTAATTTAGGCAGGCAGACATTTACAGGATGTGATACAACACATGCTAATGTTTTCATCACATCTCAAATTACATAAAGAAAAAGACTGACTTAGCCCATTTGTTGCACTTAATAGTAAAAAGGAATTGCTAACTGCAGTTTGTATCATATTACTCACAACATATTAGGGATAAGCCCATATATTAAATGACAGTAAACCAAACAGTGATCAGCCTTAAATGTGGTTAGTTGTCAAATCAACCTGAAATAAAAATGTCATAAATTCATTGTAAAATAAGAATATTCATCTGCAGCTGTCATAACCTTTAAAATGCATTAAACTTTAAACCTGATGGCTGTTTTGGTTTGTTTTTGAAGCACTTGTGGCCTTAACTCACAATTATGCAGTGAAGAGAATAAATGTGAGGTTAGACACAGAAAGAAGAGTGTAGAATGTTAAAGACATATGAATGCTTAATCACAAGAAGCCAGGCAATGCTATTAGTTATTCAACATGTTGTGGTAGCGGTATGTGTCACACAAGGCTTTGTGATGAGCATCTTCTGAATAAATAATTGAGGCACAGCTACTTTTAGTCGCAGGTTTGAATTATACATGGTAGGGCCATCTTATCTTAGAACATCGTAGCATATTAGTACCATAACAATATCAGTGATTTCAAAATCAGCAGCATAAAGCTACACCATGACACAAGTCAGATCCAGAACATGTGCTGCTATTCAACAAGCTAAAAACACCTAAAAATGAAAAAAATACCTTTCAAATAAGGAGCTATCATGTAACACCCTGGCTACATAATTAAGTGCCATTATCCCAATCTGCCAAGTGTGTTGTAAAATCCTCTGACAATTAAAAGACTTGTTAAATTTAACCGTACAACCAGGAATCCTACTGTCTTAGGGTCTATAGCAAATCATCAAACGCTTACAAAAGCGAACAATGATTTATCGACCCCATGTAAGCAAAGCTGACAAACTCGAATGCTTAGAACAGCGATTTTTTTCCAAGGGGAAAAAAAAAAAATCGCTGTTCCAAAAAAAAAAAAAAAATACTTAAAACATAAAATAAAGTGGGGGGTTGTGCCCCCCACCCTCCCTACTTAAATATACCAACTCTGAGATCGAACTACAGTGACGAAAATGGCAAAGTAATGGAAGCGGCCAAGCAATTTCTTTTCCAGAGAAAGACTTTGGTTATATGCCGCTTCGTCATTTTGCCTTTTTGTCTTTTCAAGTTCGACCAAGACTCATTCGAAAGAATGCACCTTCTGTCATCTAATAGGAACCCCTGTCTTACCATCCCACTTCCCTCACTACAGGAAACAGTAATCCTTCAAGTAAATACAGCAAAGCAAATGTGTACAAAACTGGACTCCCGGGATGAATCTTATTAGCTCGCAGTCACAGTTTACGAGACTGAGTGACAGATTTTATGTCTTAGTGCTTTCATACCACCTCTGACAAAGTGACTTTTAATTTTCCTGTCAGACTATATGATTATGAAGACAAAAAGAATAAATACATATGTTACTTTAGATGCATCAACAGTTGTGGCAATTATTACAAGAAGAGACTATTTATAATAAAGCTAGCCTGTGCATAAGCTTGCAGTATTTAGAAGACTATGCATGTAAGGTTGTGGTGTCTCAAGAACAAAACTGAGTATTAATGGAATGGAGGAAGAGATGTTATAACCAGAGTTTAAATTATACAGGAAATAGTTTAACAGTACAACTTTTTTTTTTATTTCTGGTGATTTTTTTAAGTTGAGGCAAGCTTTTAAAAACCCACAAATAAAACATCAAAATATCTAAGCACTACTTTCTTAGTGCTTTATTGTAATAATTATTTAAGTGTCTTAGCTGCTGCAAGAGTCAGCAGGGTTAAACACTCTCAATGTTCTTTATTCTAAAATAACATATATACTGCACACGTGTACCATGTGATGTTATTTAAAAAAAGAGCACAAGCACAGAATATTACTGTAACAGTCTTGGGTAACAGTTGTTTGTGAGAGGTAATAGGATACAAGTTAAATAAGTGCTTTGAAGTGGAGTAAACTTCAAAACAAAACTTAGACCATGTTAGGAATATATCTGGTGAAAAGTAACATTTAGTATAAGCTATTAACTATACCAACAGAGATAAACAAAGATGTGCTCTGGTAAGTAGTATAGGTAACCCATAAGTAATAGAGATAACCTATCTGCAAATGTCCAAGACAGAAGTAGCTACAGATTTCTAACAAGTTTAACAGAGATGATAATGCATTTGCCTAATGCAACTGTCCCTGAAGCACTGATAATCATAGGGCTCCCTATTGAATTGTCAAGTTCCAAAAATCCATAAAAAAGGTAGGAGAAGCGTGCATCTCAAAAATCGTTCTTCTCCTTAAAACTTCTTTTTGCAGGGGGACAACCCCCCCCTGCACCCTCAAACTTGTATACGCCAACTCTGAGATCACCATACCTCAGCGAAAATGTAATATTACAATAAATGGCATCTCAGACTTAGTATATGTAAGTCTGTTCTTTTGGCCATTCGTCTCCATATTTCGGGACTCACTCTAACAGGTCCCAACAGTTCAACTGGTTACCCAATCATAGGCATTTCTGACATATTCTAGGAAGTGGATCCACTAGTCTTTCAATAAAACAGGAGATAATAGCAAAATCATTATTAATGACTAGCTGTGCACCATGTACAGACAATATGACACCAGAAGAGCGAAAAAGCAAACGTAAAGACATGATACACTCATAGCCCTTCTTGTTGGATATCAAGGAAGTAAACTGCAGCAGTACAAATGTATGCGCTTTCCATCCAGACATATAATGGCTTGCACTGCAATGGAATCTATAACTATAATCAAAATGCAATTGTCCTGCAATGTCAACAGTTTGTGCAATATCATGTGACTGCCCGATGACACAGTTGTTACCTGTGGCACTCAAAAGTGTTGAACTATCTATCAGGAGGATATGCATGGCACTGGAGGAATGCTCTTTCTAACAGCTTGCTAGTTAGTGGTTTAGGTCAATTTCTGTCCATTATAAGATAATTTTTTTTAATGCATGATTGTTGTCAGGGATAATGAAATGCATGCCTAAAGAGTTCATACAAATATGTTACTGTTAATAGCATGCATGCTATTTTCTGCTTTCCAAGGTTATAGTTACCACATACATCTTTGTTTTATATAATTCAATATAAATAATTTCAGTTTCAAAAATTTTACACAGGAAGAAATGTGGTAAAACAATGACAATGCTGTAAATTGGTATGCGAGTGCTCAACATCTCAGGCTTGAGATAGAATGAGTCCACCTCTGTACTACTATGGACAAAGTAGGGCCGTTAGTAAAAGTCTAGCAATGGGTATTGGTATATACTTGTCATAAAGGACTATACTACCAAATTTCCAGAAGCAGTGTCGTTACACAAAGGTATTGCTACGGCTACTACTAGAAACTGGTACCGCTATTCTCTTGAGAAGGTATACCCAAGGATACGTTTACTGACTAAGGCACTCCTTTTATGACAAGGACATTGCATCATTTATGTCAGTGCATTACTATTCACAGATTGATGGATTAATAGAAAGGTTTAATAAAACACTGAAACCCACTCTAAGGAAAATTACTGATGCAGATAAGAAACGCATCAACTAGCTGGCACTTTATTTTCTGTTCACACACATACAGGTATTGCAAGTTTCAAATGTGTTTACCCCATTTTAATTTTTGTATGGAAGTAGGGCTGCTTGACATTGCTAAGGAAAATGGGAAGAGGAAAATACACAATTTAAAAATGTTAAAGGACTCTGTTAGTTTGCAGGACAGATCAAAGTTTCTGTTGTCCAATAGAGCACAGGCAGACAGTCTAAGAATTACAATCCTGAGCTTGTAATAAGAATGCCTGACTTAAAAAAATGTATACCAGGAGACCGGGTACAAGTGCTGGTATCTTCCACTGAAAATACATTTCTGGGCACACACTTCAGGTAAGGGAAATAATAAATTTAGTGAACTATGAAATCAGACCATCAGGAAAGAGAGAAACAGACCAACTATATCAGATTAATGTACTGAAGCAATAGAAGGAGGCAGACAATTCAGAAGAGAGCTTGCAAACTAAATTTCATGGCACGAAGACTAGGGAGTCTTTGCCTGAAGTACAACTTGAAGATTCCTTGCCAACAGCAGAAAAGCAGGAAGTAACAGGATTCCTTTTAAGAAATAAAGAATCATTTTCAAAAATGCCTAGGAGATTTAAACTGATAGAATATGACATATTAGAGACAATGCTTGAAATAAATGTTAAACTCTGAATTAAGCAGTTAGTAAAAGACGTTGTTTAAAAATGCTCACACTAGGCAAGTAGTCACAAGAGAAACAGAACACACCAGTATTGATGCTCCTATACTGGATGAAAAGTATTAGAGTCTGTAATGACTTATAGTATTTCAACATTTGATGCCTGTCTTATGCTCATAACTAAGAAGTTATAGAGAACCTAGGAAAAGCCAGGTATTTGACAGTACCAGACTTGATGAATGGATACTGGCAGATTCCTCTCATCCTCTCTCCCAAATAAAATCTTGTAACCACTGCTGGTCCGTTTCAGTGCACACACTTAAAATTTGGTTTACGTGAAGCAGCAGTCACCTTTCAGTGGCTGATGGATAATGCTACATGATAAGCTGCTGCCTACCTGAAGGGGGTTGCCATTCATTCAGGGGGATTGGCAGTCATACATTCCTAAAGTGTAGGTCATGCTAGACTCTATAATGAAGGCAAACCTGTTAAGAAAAGTAGGAAAAGTTAATGGTACAACCAAGTATGTGGGATCTCTTATAGGAAGATGGGGTGATAAATCCGCAAGTAGGAAAAAACAGGGACCATAAAAAACTGGCACATAGCTTCTGCTAACAAACAGATAAATGCTTTCCTTAGACTAGTGTACTATGGAATGTCTGTGCCTAATTTTGTGACTATTGCTTGTCCTTTCACAGATCTCACAAGTAAGGATGATTCTGTCAAGGTACAATGGCCTTTTGAACCATACAGAGCATTTAATGAATTGAAAAAGTATCTGAAATTGCTTTAGTGACTCCTGTTCTTATTAAAGACTTTACCTTGTACACAGTCACACTGAAGACAGATTTATGATGGTGCTATCCCATACTGTTCAAGGTGAGATACATTGTGTGCCATAGCACCAGAAAACAGAACAATGTTTAGAGGAGATATTCTGTCATAAAAGAGAGAGTATCAAGAAATTAGACCTATCTGCAAGTGGCAGATAATGCCTTCCCAGGAATGAAAATAAAGACATTTAGCTATTGTTTCATGTTATGGCCTCTGAGAATGTATATTTTACATTAGATGTTTATCATTGGTACACTGCTTGATCATTCCCATTCTGTAAAAGAGGGAGATTGGTTTCTGTTCCACTGTTGTCAGATGTGAGTTGCATAGCAGTTTTATTGTTGTCCCTCTCTTTCAGTCCATTCTGCCGTTTATTAAGTGAGAAGTCTATTTTCAAGTTCTGGAGCTCCTTCATCCTTCCTTTATCTTTCACTACTGATTTGGCTGTGCTGGACACACACTTGATGTTGGGATGCTTTGCTGCCATCTTGCTATTATTGACTTTAGAGATGTAATTTTCATTGGAACGTATGCATCATTGTTTTGTGTTTGCTGGTGTTATCTGGGAATAATTTCAGTTGCATTTAGGATATTTGTACTGGTGGAAGACCATGCATTTTTAAACGGAAGTAGTTTGATATTCTTTGCTGTTTTCAAGTTGGTTTTAATTAATTTAGCCATTTAATCTACTTTATAACAGTCAAATAGTAATATTTGTCTGAGTCTGTATGCTGTAAATAAAATTTAATTTCTGTTATACTTTGCTTAGGTCATTGTACTAGACATGCTCCCTTACTTAGAATTGTTACTACTTAGGAAATACGCATTTTAAAAATGTGAAGTTTGAATTCTGAAGCCTTCTAGGGCTTGGATCATTATTTGTTTGGCAGATAGTTAGTCTCACAGCATGCCTCCTTTCAATGGTTAAGTAGAAAAATGTTTGGCGATATGACGCTGTGCTGGTGGATGCTTGACCTTCAACTCTTCCAAAATATAGTAACCCACAGGGCTGGCCTTGACAATCAAAATGCTACTGGTTTATCAATGGAAAACTCCTGGTTTTATGATGGGAGAGGGGTTAATGTAACATGATGATTTTAAAAAAGGTGTAGTGTGTCTATAAAAGTGCATGCTAAAATTGGTAAATGTGTAACGTGCCATTAAGTATACTAAGTGTAGAGTATGAGAATATTCTCATAGAACTGTAGTCAGGAACCATCATGTATTACTCAGGTAACAAGGCCTTAACTACCTATTACTGTTGTAAAATCTAAGTAGCATTGACTAAAATCAGGACCCTATGTCCTCACCTGAAGGAAGACAGTGGAAGTATGGAGTGTGACAGCATGGTTGGATCTACCCTGTGGAGTGTACTACCCATTTGTAGAGGGGGAGAACTGCTGCCTTACACATTCGTTTGTCAATACAGTGTATGCTGTTAGGGGTATATGGACTAAACACTGTTGAAAAGAAGTAACTGAAGGTGTTGTCTTTGTTTTGAGCAAGAAACTAAGGCATCAGTTATTTTGTTACCATGTGGAGTAGTGAATAAACCTGTCTTTTACAGTGTGAGTGTGAGAGTGAGTGTTGGTATATGGGTTTAGGTCAATCATTGAACCAACATTTAATATGAAAGCCATTCACCAATGCTAAATATGTTGAGGAATGAAATATCAAATTAAATGGTCTTCAATCCAAATACATTTTAACTATTTTCTACAAGAGCCAGCCCCCTGCATCCACCAAATGTCAGTTAACTTAAATATATAAACTCCCAGATTGCATACTACCAGAAAAAAAGAGAACATTCCCTTTTTTCTGGCATTAAGTGATCTTGAGCAAAAAAACAGAGTTCTGCTATATTCCTTTGATATATACACACACACACACATGCATGCATGTGTGTGTGTATAGATATATATAAATATAGAGAGAGAGAATTATGTTTCGGTCATAGATCATAACTAAGTTGTTAAAGTGATTTGACAAGTGTATTGAAGAAATTCCCTTGAGAGATGAATTACTTGAATGCATTCCAAGTACACATTAATAAATGGTTATTATCAAAGATCCAGGTTTTAACTTCCCCAATATAATACAGTTTTAAAAAAGTATTTAACTGTAAAGTGGACGATACCCTTAAAAGATGGCACACACCTTGTGCTACCAGACAAAAGGTCACCAGATTCAAAACTGCATCTATGAACAAATATCTTTAAGAGCTGTTAGAGACTTTACCCTACTATAGTTTGGTTGTCTAGATGGTAGCCCAAAGTGTTCTACAGCTTTCAAAGCTGACTATGTATGTTTCCAGTGCCATTCTGTGGTGGCTATTATTTGTGGATCAACACAAGTCACAATAACAACATGTTTTTAAGTATGAACATCCATTCGTACATCTGAGCACCCCCCTTCCCCCACAATTACAATGTCTGCTTTGTTCTTTATTTTGGAACATAATCGGCATGCTCCATGTACACAGGAGTAATACACATAGTTTAGTATGTGTCCCACAAAGAACAAGGATGTCTTTTGGGAGGTTATAAAATCTTTATTGTCAGTACTAACATTCTGCATCACTCAGTGGGGGGTGTGGTTTGCTTTTGTGAGGTCACGGAATTTTCATTACATGTATTACTATTCTGCATCATTCAGTAGAGCTGTGGCTTGCATTTGTGAGGTCATGGAATCTTCATTGCCAGTGTGCTACTATTCTGCATAACTCAATGGAGATGTGGTTTGCTTTTGATGGGATAAGCACATCACAGCCTCTATACTGTGCCCTTGAAATGTAGTGATGGTTTGCTTAAAGTGTTCTGCTGCAAACCCCGTGACATACTTTTGTCTTCTGTATACTTCATTTTCTGTGTATCTATGTATGGTTGATTTGGTTTACCCAGACAAATACATATATGCTAGACAAAACATTTCTGTCATTACTTCTACTTCAGGAAACCAGAAATTTCTTGTGCTATTAGACTAAAACTGAATATAGTACCTTCTATAAAACTATCCTCACCTTTACTATTTCACATAGGTAGCATTCTAGCTGCACAATGAAACAAGCTTCTTTTTCATGAGCTCTTTAAGCTATAACATTCTGCCTGGAATATTTTAGCCATTCTAGCAGATCTTAAACAACAAGAGGTAAAAAGCACATTGTTGCAGTATACATCCTAGAATATTTGTAGTTGATAAGACTTGCATGTAGTATCTTTGTGTGTGTGTGTGTGTGTGTGTGTGTGTGTGTGTGTGTGTGTGTGTGTGTGTGTGTGTGTGTGTGTGTGTGTGTGCTCAAATGCTCATGCCATACACTAAGACGCCCCATTTATTTTCAGTTCTACAGTAACCAATTCAATTCACAGACCTGAAAATAAATCTACTTCTCTTCAGATTATTAATCTAATAGGTAAAAGTGTTTTACATAATAAGAAACGCTGACTACATAAAAAGCATATCAATATGTTCTTTCTGATTTTTCTTGGCACTACTTGTTCAAGGGTATCTTTTATAACTTTGATCGCTGCTTTATGTAAGAAGATACCATGTCTATAAAACTGCTATAATCTAGGATCATTTTCAGCAATATTTTGTTTCCTGAAAACCTTTTAAAAACTATAAAACTATATAACCTGTCAAGTATGATTTATTTTATATGAAACCATGGAAATTAGGGATTTGACTGTCGAGAAAATGAAAACCCAGCTATTTATCTTCCAGTAATGGATTTCTTCACAGCTCTTTGCACAAACACGCAAATGTGCATATAGGTGTGTATGCAATGTCCATCTGACTGTGTGTATGTGTATATGTAGACAGACAGAAAGACATAAAAAGAAACAGTACTGGTGAAAAAAAATCACATTATAGTAGATTATACATTCTTGTAAGATTAGTTACTCGTAATGAAATAAGACTGATATAGTATCCACAAAGTTTTATTAATGCCACGTGCAATGTTTTACCTTGGAATCAGCACATGGTTTCTTAGGTCATAAGCAGTAACAGGAAATATTTTATGGTTAGAAACATGGTCTCAAAATGAAATAATATATCTATTCAAAATAAATTAATGGCTAATGATGATGCTAAACCTATGACTTAAAATTTGTTTTTATTGTCTGAATAGAGATGACCTTCAAATTTTCAACTAAGAAATAATGTTAAATTAGTTAGCCTTTCTTCTGTGTGGATATTAATGTCTGGGATGCAGAAGTAACTTGTGCACCTTCCAGAGACAGAGTATACTATGTTCAAATGTTTCTTGGAGCTTAACAGTAAACAGGATTTCAGAAAATGTTTGAGAACACTGATGCAGGAGTTACAACAGAAGTAAAACAACTATCTGAATCAGTGAATTCATTTTGTTAAATAAAAAGGGACGACGTGGTGGTCATCAACAACAACAAAAAATAAAATGGTTTATTTTCTGCAGTGCCAAAGCCACAGTGGTTCTACTGTATCTATTTGAGACAAAACCATTTAAAGATTTAAACAGACAAAATAAGTCAGCCAGAGCTTTGAATGGAGAAATCAAAAAAATAAAAGCATTATTGAATTCTGGAGGTAAGCTTCACCCCATATCTCACCTTATATAAACACACTAACTCAACGTTTGCACAACTTTAGAGAAACATACAAAGCCCCAAAACACTGACGGACTGCCAGCACAGAGAGAAGGTAATATGATTCCTATGGAAAGAGGAGATGGGTGAGTAAGCAGACATAGTTTATACTCACTAAGTACACTATATTAATCTTGAAAAGTGGTGTAATGTACTAAATGAGCTGAAATTTAATAACAGTCATGAAGAGGAAGGCAGCCACCACTCCCCCATTCAGGTTTTCATTTCCCCCACTTTGCCAGCTTAACATACCTAATTATGAAGTGAAAAAACACAACATTGAAACAGTGGTTCTGCTGGCATTCCAATACCAGGAACTGCATAATTTGTCAATTCTGTTTATTTTATTTATTACTATTTGTTCAAAGAGTAAGTGAGCTTTTCTACCGACACCTTTTTGCCATGGCCTGAACTCATGGAGTACAAAATACATTAGCATTTTACTAAATCAACAATATAATTTACAAAATGATTAAATGGCAAAATTCAGAACATAATAAGATTCAATGTAGGTAGGGTAAGATTAAAAAGATTCAGTCAGACTGCACTGAGAGAAGAAATAAGAAAAAATACTGGCTAAGGTAAACATAAAAAGCAGTGCAAAACATGAACTTCTGTATAAATATGAAATATACACTTATAAAATTGCACATTATGAGGCTGAGAAAAATTTCTTAAATGCATTTGATTATCCATGATATGGGATGGTAAGCTACCTAACCATTTTTATGGCAGCAGCTGCATGTAGATTCTGTAAAGCGATGCCCTTAAACCTATCTTTGAAGTTTTTAATGTTTTCGAGCTTTCTGATGTCGGTAGGCAGGTGGCTCCCGGTAGCAGGCCCCAATGTACAAAAGTCTCTCTCACTTACAGCAGTTTTAAATGGAGGGCATATCAGAGAAAAAAATATGTCCTGCATACTTCTCACTTCATAAGGATTGTCTTGTAAGGGTAGTTCCATTCTCAGAGGATGATCTCTGACCATGCACTTGAAACAATATGAAGCAATGAATGTCATTTTGATTTTTTTTTTAATCCAATGGCACATTGGGGGGGTAGCTCCTAATAAAATTATTCTGTTTTCTGTGAAACATGAGAGATGAAATGAATTATAACAATTAAAGAAAGGTGACATTTTAAATGGATATTCAAATATATTTGGCAATGATCTCTATAAGCAGTGTGTGAGAGGTTATGACAGATCTTGCAACATAGTTTTAATTGAGAAGAGTTTATTAGCTACAAACTTAAGAGGTTAGGTGCAAACCCTTATGTAACACAGTGGATAGCCAACTGGCTCACAGATAGGACTCAGGAAATTAGAATTGGGGAGTTTACCTCTACAAAGATGTCAGTCACAAGCACAGTCCCTCAGGGATCAGTCCTGAGACCACTCCTTTTTGGCATTTACTTCTCTGAAGTCAAAATCAATGTCAATGATCTCTGGCTGACTAAAATTGCAGTTGATTGCAAATTAAGAGCTATCATTGAATCATCTACTGACACAAATGTCCTCCAGGAAGCGCTGACACAGACAAACAACTGATACCAGCACCAAGGACTAAAACTATCATCTTCTTTTGGCTGTTCCTGTTAAGGGTCGCCACAGTGGATCATCTGTTTCCATTTCTTCCTGTCCTCTGCTTCTTGCTCTGTCACATGTACCACCTGCATGTCCTCTCTCACCACATCTATAAACCTTATTTTAGGCCTTCCTCTTACCAGTGACCTGGTAGCTTCATCCTTCATCTTTTTCCCAATATACTCAGCATCCCTCCTTAGCATATGTCCAAACCAATGTAATCTTGCCTCTCTGGCTTTGTCTCCAAACTTTCCAACCTGGGCTGACCCTCTAATATACTTACTCTTAATCCTGTCCACTCTCGTCACACCCACTACAAATCTTAACATCTTTAACTCTGCTACGCCCAGCTCTAATGTCTGCCTTTTTGTCAATGCCACTGTCTCCAACCCATATAACATAGCTGGTTTCACTACCCTCTTGTAGACCTTCCCTTTCACTCTTACTGGTACTTGTCTGTCACAAATCACTCCTGACACTCTTCTCCACCCACTCCATCCTGCCTGTACTCTCTTCTTCACCTCTCTTCCACACTCACCATTACTCTGAACTACTGATCCCAAGTATTTAAACTCATCAACCTTTACCACCTCTACTCCTTGCATCCTCACCATTCCTCTATTCTCCCTCTCATTCACACACATATATTCTGTCTTAGTCCTGCTGACCTTCATTCCTGTTCTCTCTAGAGCATATCTCCATCTCTCCAGGGTCTCCTCCACCTGTTGCCTACTCTCACTACAGATCACAATGTCATCTGCAGACATCATAGTCCACGGGGACTCCTGTCAGATCTCGTCTGTCAAACTGTCCATCACCATTGCAAATAAGAAAGGGCTCAGAGCTGATCCTTGATGTAATCCCACCTCCACCTTAAACGCATCCGTCACTCCCACCACAGACCTCACCACTGTCACACTACCCTCATACATATCCTTTACCTCGCTTACATACTTCTCTGACACTCCCGACTTCCTATGCCAAGAAATACATAGTAGTATCCTTTGGGAAGTCATCCATCCCTGGTAACTATCATATTGACAATACACCCCTAAGAGATGAACCAGTAGTCAGGGACTTAGGGAAGCATATAGACAGTAACCTAGACTTTGATCAAGTATCTTAGGTATGGCACCTAGGTACAAGGAAGTCATTGTTCTACTGTGTTCAGCATTCATTATACCAATCACTGAGTACAATGCCTCTTTGGTATGTATCTAACCAGGCATATCCATGAATTGGAATGTCCACAGACGTTCCTCACTAAATGAATATGGGGTGTAAATAACATGTCCTATGCAGACCACCTCAAGGCACTATCCTTGTATTCTATCTACTACAGGCTGCTGAGGGGAGATCTATGCCTGGCATACAAGGCATTGTCAGACACCACTCTGATGGACGTCCTGCATATCTGCAAAACAAACAGCACCAGAATTACTTGTTCTAAAGACTTAAACCTCGGATATAAATAGGACCTGCTGGAGAGACAGGTATGTATCACAGAGACTACCCTGTCTCTGGAACAGACTCCTCATCCATGTTAAGCAGAGTTTCTCCCTAACCCAGTTCAAGTGTGACTTGGACAATTGGATGAGGAACAGAAATTCATCCCTGGGTTGGCACCTGTCTCTAATAGACACAGGCAATCTATAAATGGTTCATGTCCCAGGCCCCTGTTTGTAAATGTTTCATCTCCCAAGCCCCTGCTTACACTTATCAAGGGTACCAGAACTTGTCAGAGATTTGGGGTGCATGGATAGGCTTAAAAAGGCTGTTGTAGTCGTTAGCCTAGTAAACACCTATGAACCTGTAAAATACATGTGTAAGGTAAAGGAGAGAGAAGAGTCAAGTAGAATGCTTACGTACCTCTAGTCAGTGACATTAGATCTCATGTTCTCATTACAGTCTGTTTTGTCAATGGTGGGTTAATGTTAAGTTTGTCAGCATGGTAGGTAAAGTAAGGTGAAGTGCTCGGAGTGAGGTATCAATAATATAGTATAGTATAGTATATAACATAATATAATATAATATTAGTGTCTTGTTAAGAGATTCCAGAATGTAACATAATTAAATACTGTCTGGTTAGTACATTTAAGAAGCTATGAGAGTTGAAATTTAGAGAGATAAGACAATATTTTAGCTGTAGTAAAGATGTAAATATTTCTGTGACTAATTTCTTCAGTTGGGAGTGGGTGTTAAATTCTTGAATAGGGTAGGGCTTTGTGAAGATATATAGAGAGATGTTATGAGTCAAAAGCCAGCAGAGTGATTCTCAAGCAAATGGACAAATGGAAATTTTACTGGTTAGGATTCAATTGAGAAAGTGATGTGTATGATTTATATTAATTAATTACTGATGATATGGATTGTCGGCATGGTTAGCTGAGTACAAATTTAATTATATGTGGGTGGGTGGGTGGGAGAAGGGGGGTAGGGTAAAGAGCAAAGAATAGTTCTGCTGAGTTAGTACAATACAAAATAATCAGAGAAAATTGCTTGAGAGACCCTAATGGCAACAAATGTGTTAAGGGTGAAAATGGATGAAGAGTACACAGGTCAGTTAGACAAGTAGAGGAACTTTGTTTAGGTAGAAAGCCATTAGCAATAGGGCATTTTAAGTGGACAGCATAAGTAGCTGAGCTAGACAAGGCGTAGATTTAATAACAACAGTACACATGTTTGTATAAGTCATGTACCACACTTTTCGCAGTACAAAGTTTTGACTAGCAGAGAGCAGCTATTTGGAGAATTTTAACTTACTTAAAGTTTGAGTAGCAAAGCTGCCAAGAAGTTTTTAAAACTGTAGCTGGGATGGCGGCCTAATCAAAAGGTTTTCTTAGTGGAACAGCAGAATGACTTGGGGATCTTAGGGACGGGGCAAACCCACATGCAATACGTAGACTCTTAGCATTCCACTTCATACAATTGCACTGTGGATATCTGGTATAACGGTTAAGGTCTTCACTTCAGAGACACAAGATACAGGGTTTGAGTGTGACTTTGGGTTTTTGGCTAGGCTTAAAATGGCCCTTCAAGGCAGTTAGCCTAGTATTCACCTGTGTACCTGTGTCTGTTTAGCATCATCATATCATCATGGATAGACTACTCAAAAGTATGGATTCTGCACTCCTTTGTATTAAATTCAGTAGAAGATTACACAAAACTGAGTAAAGCCTTAATCTGTGTGTGTGTGTGTGTGTGTGTGTGTGTGTGTGTGTGTGTGTGTGTGTGTGTGTGTGTGTGTGTGAGCACAAATGTATACGTCCGTTTTCTCTCTCATATAGATAAACAGAGAACTAGGTAGACTTTATACACACACAGACACGCACACATATATATTTATATGTAGCCTATACTAAATTTCCTTTATTGAATGGAGTGAGAACCTATTTAAAAGTTTGTAAAAAAAACTAATATCAAAAAAGGAATTGAAACCAGAAGAAAATAATCCCAAAGTGTTAGTTTTTTTTTTTTTTTTTTTTTTTGGTGGGGCAAGCCCCTTGCACCTCTTTACTATTTTATATATAGCAATTGCAAGATCCAGTTACAGTGGAGAAAATGGCAAATATCCTTACCCCACTGTTTGGGATCTTACATGACAAATAAGTGGATCCATGAAACACATTTAGCGTAAGTTATTCAGACAGATTTATTTCTACTGTTAAAACCAAATTGGATGCAGATAGTTGCTTACTCTACATACATCCATGTAATACACATCAGTGTAAGGGAAAACAGTGATCTGACCATCTGCACCCCAACATAACAAATACCTCCTTATCGATATAGATTCAGATTCAGATATAGATATTGATGGGAGACATTTAGTTTGTTGACTGCTTGTTTTGTCAAACCACTGATTTGCTGAGTTGTTTAATAAAATCTTTGCATCATCAAATTTACTCCCGCTATGTTTGGGAATTAAACATTTGCTCTTTTTCTCACAGTTGCATGATCTCAGAGTTAGCATATTTAAGCCTGCTAGGGTGTGCTGGGGGTGCAGGATTTCTGTGGTGTTACATTTGATGCAATTGTATTGATTCTAATGTTCAGGTTTGATATACTGAGTCTCACAATGTAATGCCATAGACACACACAAAATATATATGTTGTATACATGTTCATATAATAATATGTATATATGGGTCTACTTGAGATTACCAAAATTTCAGTAGACCAACAAATGAAACACTGAGCTAAAAAGCTTGATGTGTCAGATGACAGACACGTCAGAATGCCGACTTCAGAATGGTCGACAGTCCAACTTGAGCAGAACAGTAAATCCGCTCTTGTGGACATTGTAGTGTGATCTCAGAGTTGGTATATTTAAGTTATGGGGGTATGGGGGGGTGAAGCCCCCACATGGGGGGGTGCATGATTGATTGTAGCCCCCCTGCAAGGATGTGAAATGTGAAGGTAAGTGTTTTAGATTTTTTTATTTGTAGTGTATGTTTTGTTTTAGTGGTAAGGGTTTATTTTAATGTAGATTGTGGGCAGGGTGTGAATGAGAGGGAACTAGGTAGTTTTATGAGGAGTGTTGTTTTTTTTATTTTGAATGTTGTTTGTGTGTGTTTATGTTTTACAGAGGTGTGTCAGGGTTTTGACGTGTCGGTATTGTGTGTGTCGGCTATGTGCAGTGTCGGTGTTGTGCAACGTCAGTGTTGTCGGCTCGGTGTTTTGCATGTCGGTTATGTGGGATGTCGGGTAAGTGAAGTAGACTCAGAAATATATATATATATATATATATATATATATATATATATATATATATATGTGTGTGTATGTGCATGTCTGTGTATGTATATGCAGTGGATATAAAAAGTGTACACACTCCTGTAAAAATGACAGGTTTTGCCAGGGTTTGTGATATAAAAAATGAGACCACAATAAATCATTTCAAAACTTTTCCCACCTTTAACCTGTACAATTCAATTGAAAAACAAACAAATCTGTTAGGGGAAAATATAAAAATGTACACTAAGCTGGTTGCATAAGTGTGCACACCCTTAAACTAATACTTTGTTGAAGCACCTTTTTATTTAATTACAGCATTCAGTCTTCTAGAGTACACACCTGCCATCAATTAAAAAGACTCTGATTAACCACAAATAAAGTTCAGCTGCCCTAGTAGGATTTTTCTGACATTTACTCAGTTGCCTGCTACAGTAAAAGCCATGGGTCACAGAGAGCTTACAAAGCATCAAAGGGATCTCATTGTTTAAAGGTATCAGTCAGGAGAAGGGTAAAAGAATTTCCACAGCATTAGATATACCATGGAACACAGTGAAGACAGTCATCAAAAAGTGGAGAAAATTTTGGAGAACAGTGATATTGCAAAGAACTGGATGTCCCTCCAAAACTGATGAAAAGACAAGACAAAAACTGGTTAGGGAGGGCTGCCAAGAGACCCTTATGTCTAGACTATGGGTTAGGGTTGCAAGACAGAATCCTTACCTTACACAGAAAAACATCCAGTCCTGGCTAAAATTTGCAAAACAATACATTGTCTCCCAAAAGCATGCAGGAAAATGTTTTATGGTCTGATGAGACCAAGGTTGAACGTTTTGGCCACAATTCTAAAAAGTACCTTTGGTGCAAAAACAACACTTTGCATCACCAAAAGAACACCATCCCCACAGTAAAGGATGATGGTGGCAGCATCATGCTTTGTGGTTGCTTTTCTTCAGCTGGAACAGGGGCTTTTAGTCAAGGTGGAGGGAATTATGAACCATTCCAAATACCAGTCACTTTTGACCCAAAACCTTCAGATGTCTGCTAGAAAGCTAAAGATGAAGAGGAATTTCACCTTTCAACATGACAATGACCCCAAGCATACATCCAAATCAACAAATGAATGGCTTCACCAAAAGAAAATTAAAGTTTTAGAATGGCCCAGACCTAAATCCAACAGAAAATCTGTGGGGTGACCTGAAAAGGGCTGTACACAAGAGATGCCCTCACAATCTGACAGATTTGGAGTGCTTTTGCAAGGAAGAATGGGCAAGTACTGCCAAGTCAAGATGTGCCATGCTGATAGACTCCTACCCAAAAAAACTGAATGCTGTAATTAAATCAAAGGTGCTTCAACAAAGTATTAGGTTAAGGGTGTGCACACTTATGCAACCAGCTTATTGTACGTTTTTATATTTTTCCCTTAATAGTTTTGTTTGTTTTTCAATTGAATTGTACAGGTTATAGGTCATGTGAAGACTGGTAGAGATGGGTGAAGACTGCTAGCCTACCTAGATAGAATTTTATAGATAATTCTATCATTTGTAAATATGAATGTTGAACTACAGGCTTGTTGTCTTGAATGTAAAGAAATAATGCTACATGTGGAACTGGACATAAATGTGACAACAGTGCACTCTACTGACCAAAGTGAAGCATGTGGTGACTCTTTGAAGTGGCAATGGTGCCAAAATGTCTAGATGAAGAAATTCTTTCTATTGTTTAAACCAAGAGTTAAATTGCTAGACTTAAAACATGCAAATGTATTTTTATTGCTCTGTTCCTGACTAGCTGCAAGATAACAAAAGGGAAAGGTTAAGAATGTAAATGCAGTTAATGTGTAGACTGGGAATTCCAAGAAAGTGTAAAAGAAATTATGTAATGTTTATCAGAAATGCAATAACAATTTAAACAGAGAGAACAAGAGATTATTAAGCATTTCTGTCTCGATCATCCAACTTAAAGCATTGCCTGTTGTCTTATGTAAGTTACTTTAGACTTTTTTAGAGCGCTAGAAATTAGAAAGTTTGTGTAGAGATAAGTTAGGCTTTAAAGAGTACATTGCATATTTATAGAGTTTACTGTCCAAGTCTCTCCATAAGTCTTGACTGATTAGTCACACTTACCAATTGGATAATAATATTGCACAGTAGTAATTGAACACCCTTTTTAAGGCCTTTGAGTAGCTGATAAATATTAGATGGGTGGCAGCAAGTGGTACTACCACAGAGTCTGGGTAAAAGGGGCACAGCTGGAAAACCTGTGCCAGCCTTCCCCAGAAGTGTCTGTGTGGTTCTATAAACTCATATTTCAAAGTGTGTGTGTGTCAGCTACTTGGGTAGGGAAACAAAGCACTGGTTGGACAGAGAGGGTGCTGAAGGTTTTAGCTTGCTTAGCTGGCTGAGATCTGGACCCTGTAGCTGTGCCAGTGGGGAGTCTTACTGGGGACCTGGAGAGCAAGGGAGCGACCAGCCCCAGACTGACTGTGATCTCTGTGTGCTCTTAAGGGAAATTGCACTTTACTGTGTGTATTTGTTATCCTTTCCTCCTATATGAGAAGGGTCTATATTAGAACATCGAAGTTTCAAAACTTCGAATATTCTAATATCGACCCCTATTCAGCAAAAGCTGAAAATATTGAAGCTTCGGTATTTTCAGTGCTGTGGTGGAAAGTTACGGGTCGGGTTCAGGTAAGTGTGCAATTGAGTGTGGGTTAGGTTAGTTAGGGTTAGGGTGTGGGTCAGGTAAGTGTGAGATTGTGTGGACATGAGGGTTAGGGTGGGGTAGGTGAGTTAGGGTGCAGGTGAGGTGAGTGAGCGATAGTGACGGACCTTAGGGTTAGGGTTTGGGTTAAAGTAAGTGAATAGTTAGTGGTGTGTGCATAGTTTAGTGTAGTGTAAGATTTTAGATGTACGTGTGTGGATTGCTGTTTGTTTGGTGTGCTTGTGTTGTGTGTATGTATTTTGGACAGGAAAAAATTCACTCTTCTGTATGTTCAATGTTTTCAGCTTTCACTGAATAGGGGTCAATATTAGAACATTCAAAGTTTTGAAACTTCGATGTTCTATTATAGACCCTATGAGATGCCCTCTCTGATGTTAGTGGTGAGGATTGAGGCTCCTTGATTGCTGGGCCAGGGCACGGGTGTCACAGGTCACATTAAAGGTGAGAAAACTTTTGAAATGGTTTATTGTGGTCTCGTTTTTTTATATCACAAAAACCTGGCATTGTAACAGGGGTGTGTACACTTTTTATATCCACTGCATTTTATATATATATATATATATATATATATATATATATATATATATATATATATATATATATATATATATATATATATATATATATATATATATACAGGGGAGTGCTACAGAATCCTGAAAGCCCAAAATACTGAAGACCAAAATCTCGAAAGGTCAAAATACTGACAACTCAAAATACTGAAAACATACAGGATACTAACACTTACTATATTCCAGCACAAGTACATACAGAAACATATTACTCTTCAACTATACACAGAGGGGCAAGACCCCCTGCACCCCCCCACAACCCCTGCTACTTAAATATATCACCTCTAAGATTGCACTTCACTACACTAAGTGCAATCTCGGAGTTGCTATATTTAAGTAGCAGGGTATGTGGAAGGCGCAGCCCCCGACATGGGGGTGCAGGGGTGCTTGCCCCCCTGCTTATACTTGGAGAAAAGTAATATGGTTTGTGTTTATTTGTTTCTGTATGTACTTGTGCTGGAATATATAAGTGTTGGTATCCTGTATGTTTTCAGTATTTTGAGTTTTCAGTACTTTGAGTTTTCAGTATTTTGAACTTTCAAGATTTTGGTCTTCATGATTTTGGGCTTTCAGGATTTTGTAATGCTCCCATACACAGACACACACACATATAGATGTAATGTGGTTTACAGTGGTTTGTACAAACAACAGTCTGTCGGCAGCACTGCTGCCGAAAATCAGAATGTCGTGCACAAAATTCAAATGGATGGGATATTTGACTATCTGCATGGAGATCATGGCACAGTGGGGATTGGAAATGCATCCATATCCTCACTGTAGTGCAATCTCAGAGTTAGAATATATTAGTAGCGGGGGGTGTGGGAGGTGCAGGGGGGGGGCTTGCCCACCTGCAAAAACGTGATATGTCATATACAAGACTGATTTACATCAGCTCCTCTACGGCGATCACATGATGGTTTCGGTAACAATGTCGACTCAAATTTGTCGATCATTTCGGACGACATTGTGGCCGTTCGGAATGTTTGTGTTCAGTATTACCTGTCATTGTTTCGAATGGCAAATGTTTTGCCATTCGAACAAACGATAGTAAACCTGCAATGTATATATATATATATATATATATATATATATATATATATATATATATATATATATATATATATATATATATATATATATATATATATATATATATATATATATATAAAATGTAATGTGTGTGTGTGTGTGTGTGTGTGTGTATATATATATATATATATATATACATATATATATATATATATATATATATATGTATATATATATATATATATATATATATATATATATATATATATATGGGTCTAGGACTAATGATAGTCTACACATCTCAACCAAACTGAAACGGGTGAGGACACTTTCACGAAAGTGTTTTTTCACTGAAAAAGCACTTTCGCGAAACTGAGCTAAAAGAAGAAAAAAAACATGAGAAATGGCTTTTGCTGAGATTGCAGCACAGTGGGGATAAGGGAATATTCCCTTTTTCCCACTGTAGTGCGATCTCAGAGTGAGAATATAAAAGTATTAGGGTGTGGTGGTGCAGGGGGGCTTACTGTTATTGTTCTTTTTTAAATATTGTCTTTTTTTTTTTAGCAGACTTTCATGAAACATTTTCGTGAAGGTGTGCTCACCCATTTCAGTTTAGTTAAAACATGCCATTGGTAATTAGTCCTAGATCCATACATCTATATACATATATGCATATATATATATATATATATATATATATATATATATATATATATATATATATATATACACACACACACACACACACACACACACACACACACGTGTGTCTGTTTTTCTTTCTTTTAGTTGTTAATGAAAGCGTAAGATTATTTGAATGTCTACATGAATATTAGTATATACATTTAGCCATACCAGCCTGATTTATTTTTGGTGACAAAGGGGGCTGAACTACTACATTACATTTGATATGGTAATTGGAATGCAGCCCCCTTTTTATCTCTCGATTGGTTGCACATTTGATTCTGTTGTGTGGATATTATCTCATGTCCTAATTGTAATTTGGCTCACTCTTGTACATTGCATTTATCACATATTCAGGATTAAAATATTCTTCAAAACAAAGGTAAAACTTAATCCTGTAAAAATATTTAGTTTTGGCTAGTACTGTATGCAAACAGCAACTAGTGATAGTTGGCATTGCGAAAATCAAAGATTTAAAAGTAAAAAATGTCATATCACTAAGACTAATCATGGTCGAATATGTTTCCTGGCCTGTGTCGTATCTAAATCAAGCATTAATGATGGTTAATAATTTATAGATGCTGAACATCACCATGTATAATTTTACCTAACATCAGTTCTTCCCTGTTTAGAAGTGTGACAGCCACGACTAAAGAAAAGCAAATCATACCATCAGGGAGAAAATGAGCCTTAGGCATTACTTATGATTTAAACAAATTAGTTTCATTATTTCTTAGTGCAGTGGCTGTATTCTTCTTCAGTAAAACATGATTACTTTTAATCCTTTAGTTATTCGTCTATTAAATGATTCATTTTGTTTTTCTTTTGAAATGAATCGTTACTGTTTCTTTAGGACAACTCACAAACAGCTTTCTTTGAATAACAGTTTTGTCTTTTTTTTTGTATTATTATCAACTTTAATAACTGTAGCTGCCAGTCAGGCAGTCTACCTTTGGTGAGAAATAATTACAGAAAGAAACTTTATAGCATGTGCTTATGTGGCACCAGCAATCGCCGAGATATTCTTTTGTTGTCCAGGTAAGTATCTTGGGCAAACAGTAATTGTGCAAAAGTGGTTTCATTAGAGAATTCATCAAACTGCAGATTTCTTCAGTGAATGTTAATCGCCAAAAATAAATAAATAAATATTTATTTATTATCTATTTGTCTTTATTGAACAGAAAAATGCAACTGGATAAAGCCCATTTGCCTTATTGAATTAAGATAACAGCATATTTTACACTGAGGAATGCCTCCTTACAGTGTGCTGTGCTTCCTTTACACTCATTAATATAATCAACTTCAAGGTCAATGCATCTTGGAGAGAGAATACTTCATCATTGTTATATGCTTTGATTTTAGAATACTGGAACAGTGGCACATATGCATACACACAGACAAGCACACACAGAGAGACATGCTCTCTCAGTCAGACACACACACACACACACACACACACACACACACACACACACACACACACACAAACATGCACATTCCCTCTCACACAAACAGGAAAGCGCTGTTATACATACACGCACACATACCTGCACATACCCTTACTCACTTTCATAGAAACAAAAAAAATGTCTTTATCATATACCAAGCTGAAAACAAAGTTCTTTGTCACTTTGTGAAAGTAGTCCAATCAAGAAGGCTATTTTCTAAGGTCAAGTTGCTTTAAGTACAATTTATACTGTCTGAGTAGCTCATCATTAAAAATAGAGATCATCTAAATTACTGTGACTGTGTAAAACGCCTTTAGTAGTTAGAGCACAAGCTTCCAGACTATTCAGAGATGCACCAACATTCAACCTTAGACACATTAACTATCCATGTCCTCTAAGGCCCAACCAGATTTTGGTCCCAAACTGTAGGAATCTCCCACTTCTTTTCTTAAGGATCATTCCTCTTACCCATTTTCTGTTCAAAACAAAGATAAACGTTATACTTGTTGAAGTATTTAGTTGTGGCCAGTACTTCACATTTGAACACAAACAGTAACTAGTGATAGTTTGCATTACAAAAATCAAACATTTTAAAAGCAAAAATGTCATATTGCAAAGACTGATCATGTCCAAATACGTTTCCTGGCCTGTGTCATATCTAAATGAACAGATCAAGTATTTAATTAAAGGTTAATAATTTAAACAAAACTACAATAAAGAGCATAACATAGATTACACATTTCAAGGCTCAAGGAAAATGCAAACTGCTCTTTCTCCAGTCATATTGCTTAATCTCATTTCTGATCTTCCACCTACATACCTTGTTCTGACTCCTATTTTTCATCTGATTCTTTCACCATGCCAACTCTGACTTCCACTCTATATATAATGCATGTACATATTGTATTTTTTACTCACTCTGTATACAGTGTCATTTATCTATTGCCTTTATTCCCTCAAGCCAGCTATGAGTTTCATTTTGTATATAATACATATTGCCATTCACTCATATAATGTCATGTAACTATTGTGTTTCCCTGGGCTAAGACTGAAATGAGTTTGATGGAATCAGTGCCCTGGTTAACAAATTAAAAAAATAAATAAAATAATCATATTCATAACTATAAAACAAATTGCACACTGGATCCAGAATAAATTGAGCTCTTTCGTCCCATTTATTACAGAACTTCTTCAGAATTAAACAATAAATCACTGACTTCATTTCCTTTTATATCAAAACCATCCCATCATCATATCCTACGATAATTAAACCTTAAACGCATAGCTGTTCCATAACCAATAGACTTCAAAGACATAAAATAATTACTTACAATTCAATTTGTACTCCAATACAAGCTTAAAATGAAACTTTAAACAAACACAATTGTGAAATTTTATGTCAAAAATTAACGTAATTCAAATAACTTTTGACTGAAATTTTGTCATTAATACCAGGTGTTAAATCAGCTCTTAAAAATTCTGCCGTTTCAGCTCAATTCTCTCTAAAAAATTATTAAATGAACCTACGAATTTATCTGTGTTAACTTTTTCTACTACAAAAAAAGTAAATTTCTTAAAATTTTCACAACTTAACGAATGCTTTGCTAACGCATCATTTGTATCTTTTTTCTTTATAGCAAAGAGATGTTCTCTAACCCTATACCTTAATTTTCTTATAGTCTTTCCTATATAAAAAAATTCACAGTTAGAACATACTGCAAGATATACTAAACCTTCACTCTGACAATCAAATCTGCCTCTAGCTGTTAAAGTACATTTTAACTATTTAAAATGATGACTGTGCACACCCATCATATATCTACACTGACTGCAATTCAAACAGGCAAAAGTATCTAGTTTAGGACTCATGGATGTTTCTGGAAGAACTTAGGCACTTCCAGTTTAAGGGAGATGAAAATTTGTTATGCACTTTGGACATTTGTTCAAATGTTCCAAATATGGAATATTTGAATATGTGAAATTCAGGGGAATTATTCCCCAAATAAAATTTCATGGTGATAAATAATCCTGTACATACCTTCTTCAAAAAGGTGTGTGTGTGTGTGTGTGTGTGTGTGTGTGTGTGTGTGTGTGTGTGTGTGTGTGTGTGTGTGTGTGTGTGTGTGTGTGTGTGTGTGTGTGTATGAGTGTGTGTGTGTGTGTGTGTGTGTGTGTGTGTGTGTGTGTGTGTGTGTGTGTGTGTGTATAAAACCTATTTAATTACATGTTTTTCTCTGCTTAAGCTATATATTTATCAAATTGGTTTAGCTTAAAATCATTACATTGGAATAATTTTGTAAATATGCCTCTCAAACACTTAAAAGCATCCTCTAAACATAATTGTAACATTAAAGCAAAAGAAATTTAGAAAACTGGCAAACCTTATTGAAACGTTCTATTTTAATTGATCTAAGTATAAGCAATTACACTTACGTAAATTGCTTTCTCACAATTTATATATGCCACAAACTAATTTGCTTAATTCATTTTTGGTTAGCTACAATACTCCCTATATTGTGTTCCAAATTATTAAATAATTATTGGTTTATTCACTTATATGTTTTTACAAACTTTTATTGTTAAAAACAGGAGAGGGTTTCAGTCCTAGTCTGTCAATTTATATTTATATTTGTATATAGTATGTATAGTTGATAAGACAGAGTCATAGTTAGATAGTTGTATTTGGTTTAGGTTTTGCTTGGTTAATTGTTGTGGTTGTCCTATTTTGTCATATTAATTGCTATATTGCTGTGCTGAATGCCTTCAAAACGTCAGTAGATGTATTTGCAAAAGAAAAAGAACATATTTTAGGCAGTGATGACAGGAAGAGAGAGAGAGGCCGATACAAGTTAAGACACAAGAGGATTGGCGACAGTGCAAGAAGCTGACATAACACTAGTTAGAAAATAAAAGAAGCAATCAACAACAATGCATTAGAAGTGCAGTGGCTTATTTCCGCATGACTATTCACCAAATTTCCCAAAACTGTGATAGATAAGTCAGAAGATATAATGGAGATTATCTGCACATCAGAAAAGCTAAGTTGGGAAACAGTGTGGAGGATGATGTACCTTATCAAAGAACAGTAATGGGGTAACAACAGGTACATGAAAAGGGCAGTAAGAATGTAGGGATTATAAACTTGACAGCTTTACTTTATTCAGTGAAGGGAAACTGACCAAATGCTTTCTACATCAAAGAGAAAAAATGATGTTTCTCACTACATTGTCACTTTGTCAAGAGGCTAAGGGCTATACTTAAAGTATAATAGTAAAATGATAATGACTACTTCAGTCATGGTACTGGGAAAAATAATTATGGAAAGTACAGTCAATCACCTGGTTAAAGTTTTAATGACTGTCACCTGGATTACTGTTGATATTAAAGGAATCTACTTCCCATTCATGGAATGATGTGTTATAGGGACAAATACAGCTGTCTAACCTAAAGTTCTGGTAAATATTATATAGTCCTACCTACGCAATGGGAAATAATGACATGAGCAACTACGGCAGCAGCGTAACGCAGTGTATACAGCAGGATATGGTTATCTCACCAATGAAAAGGTGGCACTTTGAGTATAACGAATCTTGATATAAAAATGATTGACCTAGAAAAAGGGTCAGAACCAGAAAGGGAGTTTAGTGCAGTCAAACAACTGTTACTTGATCCTAACACTAAAAAAGGAATTACTGTTATGATGACAGAAGGATTCAGTCCAAGTATGTGATAAATGATACAAGAGAATATAGTTCACAGTTGTCAGAGCTGTGTGATAAGTAAAAATGTGTTAATAACTTTCTAGCTATCAGTATTATGGTAGATTTTATTTTAAGCAAGGGAAACTACTGAAGCAATTCAAAATGGAAGCATTTGAATACATACAAAGCATGGTCACAGATGCTTTAAATGTTCCCCCATTTGAAAATTAGCACAATCTAGTATTGCTACCTTAATATAATTTTCACCTGAGCTAGCTCAAAGAGAGTATTCTATCAGAAAATGTTAAAAATTAGTACACACATTACTAAAACTAAATAAAAGAAGAGTATAGCTATATATGGAACTCGGGTAGTTTCAGAACTAAGGGTGTGATTTTAAGTTTACAGACTTGGTTAATCATTGTTGAACACAACTTTTATGTTAAACATGGCAAAAATATGAGGACTAAAACAAACATTGTGTAAAAGTCTGGGCAATTTAGAGGTATGATTACTGGCAATGCTATTGATCATATTGCTAGTGGTCATATTTTTAAACAGCCTAGACTTTTACAGAATGTCCTTAATGTTCCTTATATATTGCTGCCATGCCTCACCCAAATGTTTTGATTTTCTAGTACATATCTAACGTTTGTCAGTCAATAATGCCAGGTCTCTTACTTCCAAAACCATGTAAGAGGTTAAAATTTCTAAAGATGAATAAAAATGAGATACAGAGAGAAAGATATCTGCTTATTCTGCATTGCACTGACGTACAGAAAGAGATATGTATGAGCAGTACATCAGTACACAGACCAGTAAGTGGAAGAACACTGAAGTGATGATGTACAATGAAATTATTTAAGAAAGCTAAGCAATTTCTTTCGTAAATGGTCTCATTCTGTAATAGCAATCATCCATTCCTGGGTGTGGGTATCACAGGAGTTACTCATGGTTGCCTTTGTTTAATCACTCCAGCTTTGTCTGAGTCATCAAACAATGCCAACCATAGGTAGATGACCAACATTTTAATATCTAAACAGTAATATATTACATGAAGGCACATAGTCAGTAGGGATGCTTTTGTTCAGACAGCTGTAAGGTACCGTCACAGTACAAACATAAGTAAAAATTGCAGCAAAATCCTGTGTGACTGTTGCTTACCTGATGTAGAGAGCTAGCATGCTTAATCCAGTAAAAGAAATCTACTGGGTACTTTTCCGAGCTGTGTTGGGGTGATGAGACAGCTACTGGTAGAATAAACCAGTGAGAGACGTTACTGGGCCTGGTGTGCAACAGTAAAGAAAATATGATGTATGTATAAGTGTGGATTCACCCGTGGCAACATACAGTATGTTTTGCCACGAGTGGATTGAAAGAGTCTGTCCAAAAAAATGTAAGATTCAGTAATGTTAAAATGGGCAGTTTTGTTCAAGTGGAGTATTGTTTAAAAACATCCCAGGGAATATAGTTACAAAAACTGATATACAGAAAAACACATACAACATAGTCAAAACAAGTAGAAAATGTTGCTTTGGTTCTCACAAAAATAGCACAAAAAATGATGAAAAATCATCATTCAGAAAGCCAGGGAAAAAAAGGACAATAAAAGTGAATCTGAGTCCAATATATTAGTGAAAAGACAAAAGGGATTAAAGCAATTTAAAATGCAGCATTTTAGCTTGAAAGTGTGTTATGGTCACATTGTGACTATTTCAGTTATGTTCAAACCAAGCTACAACCAGACAGACATAATCTGTCATAGCTCTGAACAAACACAAATGGCCATAGTTTTTCTCCGATGTAAAACAAAATGTTGGCGGTAAACCTTCCTGCACTCCACCACCCCATCACTTATATATACTAACTCCAATTTTGCAAACTAGCACAAGCACTCTAGATGCATCTCCGTATTGGACCGTCCCTGTGCATTGCCATTAGTCATACTAATTAAGCTGCATGAAATGGTAAACTTTTCTGCATCCCATAGTCACTGTGCAGTGTAATCTCATGCAACAAAGAAAGCAATTAAGATATTAAAAACGTTTAACATTAATTAAAAAAAATATATGTGATATTTCAGACATCTGAAATCTATAGAAACTGTAATTAATAAGTTCAGTGCCAGCAAAGACTTTCTACTGGAAACTTCAGTCAAGGAGGTGCAACTCTTCAAGTTGTAATCAGTGGCTTCTAGCCTCACCAACTTTTCACTTACCATTAGTAGGGAAGCTGTGTCACATATATACTCGTATATGAAGTATTGGTATGTAACATATATGTGCCTCTAAGAGAGTTGCTGATTGGTGTATCATGTGACCCTTGTATTGTGAGCTTCTCTAAAATAAAGCTTAATTTAATTTAGTCTTTTCTTAATTGGGTATCGTAAACCCTTTTCAGTCATACCTCTGGTCACAAGGGCAAGGGTAAATAAATCTCTGTCTATCTATATATAGGATCCACTCACACCTCTCAAACTCTTAGAGCAAGAAATCTGGATAAAGGCATAAATAAAAGTGGGATGAAGGCCCAAAAATAGGGACAACTTCTAAATATTGTCATTATAAACTTAGAAAGTTGATAGAACAGGTTCTGCATTAGCATGAATTTTCTGAAGGCAATGAAACCTGAAATGCAATTGTCTGTCATTATTTTCTAACTTTATTCTTTAATTATTTCCCACTTTTCTGCTTTTTTCCCACTTTTCTGAGAGTTAAAAAAGTTCAGTTACAGGCTTGCTGTTCCTGAACTGTTTGAAAGTTTCTGTGAGGCCATTTTTGCTTGGGCTGAAGGAGGGTCTCTGTTGATCAGTGGCAGTGACTAACATTGAGCAGCTTCCCTGCCCCCCGTAGAGGTGGTTACTGACTTGAAACTGTAGTTTTATTGGCCACTAGGGGTCATTTCCATAACTCCTTCATCTTCCTCTCTTAAAACCTAGTTGCCTCATGGTTTGGGCGTCTTTTCATGCTTGTTGGCTGTTGGTGAAGCACCCTCCAAGAGGAAAAAACGCTGAGAGAAGAAGGGAGCCACTTTTGAGATTTTAAGTATTTTTCTCTGTTTATTTGCTAAGTTTTTCTGCATAGCTGCCTAGCTTGAGCATTTTCTGGCTTGTTAAACTTGATTTCTGTATTAGTAGCTGCATTTAGAGCACAACCAAATGCTGTTTGCTGAATTTCCTGTTTGCACTTAATTTTAAATCGTTTTTTTCTTAAAACTTGCATATTTTCTGTCCTTGACCTAGCACTCTTGTGTGGGGTCATTTATGTGGGGTCACTTACTGCACTGTTATAACTTGATATTACTTGTGAACCTCTGCTATCTCTGAATCAAAAAATCTTGCTTTTTTCCCACTTTTCTGAGAGTTATAAAAGTTCAGTTACAGGCTTGCTGTTCCTGAACTGTTTGAAAGTTTCTGTGAGGCCATTTTTGCTTGGGCTGAAGGAGGGTCTCTCTGTTGATCAGTGGCAGTGACTAACATTGAGCAGCTTCCTGCCCCCGTAGAGGTCGTTACTGACTTGTAACTGTTGTTTTTTTGGCCACTAGGGGTCATTTCCATAACTCCTTCATCTTCCACTCTTAAAACCTAGTTGCCTCGTGGTTTGGGCGTCTTTTCAGGCTTGTTGGCTGTTGGTGAAGCACCCTCCAAGAGGAAAAATGCTGAGAGAAGAAGGGAGCCACTTTTGAGATTTTAAGTATTTTTTCTCTGTTTATTTGCTAAGTTTTTCTGCATAGCTGCCTAGCTTGAGCATTTTCTGGCTTGTTAAACTTGATTTCTGTATTAGTAGCTGTATTTAGAGCACAACCAAAAGCTGTTTGCTGAATTTCCTGTTTGCACTTAATTTTAAATCGTTTTTTCTTAAAACTTGCATATTTTCTGTCCTTGACCTAGCACTCTTGTGTGGGGTCATTTACTGCACTGTTATAACTTGATATTACTTGTGAACCTCTGCTATCTCTGTAAAAAACAAAAACAAAAATAAAATCTTGCTTTTTTCCCACTTTTCTGAGAGTTAAAAAAAGTTCAGTTACAGGCCTGCTGTTCCTGAACTGTTTGAAAGCTTCTGTGAGGCCATTTTTGCTTGGGCTGAAGGAGGGTCTCTCTGTTGATCAATGGCAGTGAATAACATTGAGCAGCTTCCCTGCCCCCGTGAGGTGGTTACTGACTAGAAACTGTAGTTTTAATATCCCTTCTGGGTCTATTCCTGCTTCTGTGCAGCCCCTGCGATCAAGCACGCTTAACGTGCTTTAGCTGTAGATTTAGGGCGGAGTTGCCACTAGAGCAGCATCGGGCAGCGCCGGTTAAACAAGGTTAAACTCTTTCTGGCTCCAGAAAGTCTGTTCTTCAATGTTTCCCTTAGAACTGCTCTGTTAGGAACCTAAACAGTTTACACCTACACTAAAAAGTGCAGCACTTGTTCCAAATAGCTTTTTCTTCTCAAAAAGCTCAGCACTTGTCTTATAAGCATATCCCTTGTCTTATAAGCATTCTCTTTGCAGGTCAAGCACTCCTATATTATACAAATCTCTCACTAGCAAAACCCCCAGGAGTGCCCACGTCCCTGCTAAGCCCACTACTTTTCTGTCTCATACCAACTCATAATTCTTTCTAGCATGTCGAAGGGTCAGATGCTGGCATCCTCTCCTGCCTAGTTGGTGAATCTGGGAATTCTGAGACAATGTTACAGTTGCCTCATGTACACGGACAACCCTCTCCTCCTCCCATGTAACACTAACACTTGTGAGAGATGCAGCTATTTAGCCAGACTGGAGGCTGAGCTCTCTCAACTCAGGACTGGCAAGACCAGGCAGGAGGAGAAGGCAACTACACACACCACAATACCAGTCTCACATAACTCAACCACACCACTGAATCAAACACATAAACACACTAAGACATACTCGGAGGCTCTGAGTAAAAATTTACCTAAACAGCAGAGGCCTCCAAAGCAGACACCCAAGCAACTGCAAACTCAAAACACCACACAAACAACACATAAACAACAAAATCAGTGTGCTAAGCAGTCACTGCCCTTAAGGCCAAATACAACACCAAACATACTTGTCATAGGTGACTCCATAGTCAGACACACTGACGTCCCGCTCACCAGACTGAGTAAGGAGAAGGTCACAGTAAGCTGCCTGTCGGGCGCTAGAATCCACCACATAACACAAGCACTCAGGTCTCTCAACAGCAGGTACAAGTACGACTCAGTCATTGTCCACGCTGGTGTCAACGACCTGAGACGTACCTCCTTGGACTACATGAAAAGAGACATTGAGGAGCTCTCTGATTATGTAGCCCAGGCAGGTATGACCCTGACCTTGAGCAGTATCCTACCTTCACCTAGAATGATGCCACAATACAGTGATAAGATGATCAGGTTTAATAATTGGCTTAAATTCTGGTGTCATTCAAAGGGGATCCAATGTCTGTCTGCCTGGGATGACATGCTGGTCAAGCCAGCTGCTTAAGGGACGGCTTGCACCTGTCACCCTAGGCTTCGGATATTGGCAAAGGCTCTTGCCACCCCATAGTGCCTTTTATAGGCAAGGATGAAACTCTAAAACTACAACTCTAGAACACAAAAAGTAAAAAAACTAAGGGTAATGCTGCTCAATGCCAGAAGTCTCAATCTCAAGATGCAGACACTCGAGGCCCTTCTCAGTATGGAGAACATCGATGTCTGTGCTGTGACAGAAACCTGGTTCAAGGCTCCTGAGAGCACCCCAGCACTATCAGGTTTCACCTCATATCATGCGTTCCGGCCCCAAAATCCGGACAACACCAAGAAAGGAGGGGGGGTGTCCATATTCATAAAGGACACCCACACCTCAAGGTTGGTGGCAACGCACGATGCATCGGAGACCATCCAGGTGCAATTAACCATAGGCAAGACTGCTCTGCAATTTGTAGCATGTTACAGGCCACCCTCTCAAACTCAGGAACCTCACATGGCCTTCCTGAAAACAATGGAGGGGATAAATGTATCTCCAAACACCATCATACTAGGTGACTTCAACTACCCTAATATAGACTGGGAACACTACTCAAGCCCAAACACTCTAGCCCAAAGGTTCCTGGAGTTCATAAACTCAAATGCCATGGAACAACTAGTCACCATCCCTACAAGAGGAGAAAACATACTTGATCTCATCATCACGAACATGGGATCACAATGTTCAACACCAGAAGTATACCCCTCACTGGTGAGATCAGATCATAAACTAATCTCGCTGGAGGTCCTCATCCCGCCCCTCCTGAAATAAAAAAAGACCACAGTGAAAAACTTCTCAAAAGCCGACTTCACACTTCTAAAAACTAGTGTGGTCTCCTTTAAGGCCCCTGAGCCAGTGGTAAACATTACTCAAACCGCTGAATCACTTACAAATGCCTTCTACCAGCACCTACAGGACTGCATGGATCAGGCAATCCCAAACAAAACTAAGACTCTTTGTACCAAAGGCAAGCGTCCAGTCTGGTGGACCCCAGCCATAAACAAGCTCTACAACAAAAGGAGGAAGCTACTACAAGATAGAGCAAAATCCTTGAAAGGTAAGACACCTTTGATCATTATAAGTAAAAAACTAAGAGCTCTCATAAAATCATCCAAGGCAAATTTTGAGAGAAAAATCGCCAAGGACTCAAAAGACAATCATAAGGCCTTCTTTAGCTATGTTAGAAACCTAGGAGGAAACTCCCAGATATGCTCAGAATTAGTTCAAAATGATGTGAAGATTACTGAACCTACACACATTGCCAACATACTGGCTGACAGGTTCAGTGCAAACTTCTCCCCCCCCAAAAGGAGAGATATATATACCAGAGGATTGTAGCCCCCCAAACATCTCCAACGCCCAGGTGAGAACTGCTCTCTCCAAAGCAAAAAACACAGCATCCATGGGACCGGATGGTGACCCCGGCTGTGTGCTCCACAAACTCAATGAGGAATTAAACCTGCAGTTAGGACAGCTGTTTAATCTTAGCCTCACCTCAGGATACGTACCCAAGGAGTGGCGCACGGCGACTGTGGTCCCACTTCACAAGGGCGGTGCCTCCACCGACCCTGGAAATTACCGTCCCATTAGCTTGACAAGCCTTATCTGCAAAGCCATGGAGAGGATCATAATGGAACTCATAAATAAAGACATAGGGAGCTTGCAGACTTTGGATCCAACCCAGTTTGGCTTTGTCAAAGGCAGATCATGCCTTTTAAACTTGGTTGACTTTTTCGAGACAGTCACCAAGGCCATTGATGAGGGAAAGGCAGTCCATACAGCCTACCTTGACCTGGCAAAGGCCTTCGACACAATACCCCACTCAGGTATCATCGAAAAACTCATCAGCTTGAATGTAAACCCATACATCACAAGATGGATTGCAAACTGGCTAATTGACAGAACCCACAGGGTCAGAGTTGCTGGAGCCATGCCAGACTCAAAGCCTGTCACAAGTGGTGTCCCACAGGGCTCAGTCCTGGGTCCACTCTTGTTCGGCATCTACTTTTCTGAAGTACAAGCAAACACAGGAGGGTTATGGCTGACAAAGTTTGCAGATGACTGCAAACTGGGCGCCATAGTCGAAAACACATCTGACACAGATATCCTTCAGAAGGGCCTCACAGAAACGGATAACTGGTGCCAGAGCCATGGCCTAAAGTTAAATGCCAAGAAATGCATAGTCATACCCTTCGGGAAAAACAAGGTTACCCCTAGCTACCATATAGGTGGCAATCCACTGAGCACAGAAGAAGTCATCAGGGATCTGGGGACCCAGGTTGACAGTAGCCTTTCGTTTGACACTCATGTTGCTAAAGTAGTTAGGAAAACCTTCTACATTGCCCACCTGATCATGAAGGGATTCACATCTAGATCAAGGGAGGTCATCGTCTTCCTGTACTCATCACTCATTAGACCTATGATTGAGTACAATGCCCCATTCGGAATGTATCTGACCCGACACCTGCAGCAGCTGGAAAGGCCCCAAAAGTTCCTCACCAAAAGGATAAAGGGTCTCAAAAATATGTCTTATGCTGCCAGACTGAAAGAACTCCAGCTCTATTCAGTCTCATACCGCTTGCTCCCAGAAGGTGGGGAAAACCTGGTTTTCCTGGGGCATATAAGAAAGACTCCCTTATTTGTCCCAAAAACCCCCATGGGGAAAGGCTAG
>NC_056750.1:563460534-563473034 GCF_019279795.1 Protopterus annectens
TAACCTACCATGAACTGGTAAACATTTCCGAATACTAAAGTCAGTGTGCAGTGTTTTCTCATGTCCAAACAAGAAAGCAATTAAGATATTAAAAACATTTAGCATTAACAAAGAAAAGAAAGGTGAGATTTCTGACTTAAAAATAAAGGAGCATGTGCAAGCCAAAGACTACCATAAGCATGGCATTTATTTTTGCTAGAAATCAAGAAATTAGGGGATTCGGGAGTCATTTCATGCTAACTTAACTGTGTTGAAACACAGAGAACATGATTGTGAATTTTGTAACTTGCATGATTCATTGATAAGAGAGAGAATTGTGTGTGGAATCAAAATTATCAGGTCAGATTATTAAGGGAAGCTGACGATACTACTCAGAGCATTTAATACATGTAGAGTAAGTTAGCTTTCAAATATATGACTCAAAAACAAGACTGCAAAATCATAAGTGAGTAAAATATGGCATGTGATTGAAATGGGGGGCAAAATAAAATGAGTAATTGCCAAAAATAATACAAACAGAAAAAATATATAACATGGCATGCAGGTTGTATGTTGATAATAAACAAACAGGTAGGAACTACATCCAATATAAGCAATATGACTACAGGCATGAATGAGAATGCTGTAAAACTACTAATAGTCTGTAGGCTTTGAGTGTGTCACAACCATTTGCAAAAGTCTACGAAAGCCTAAATAAAGTGTTTCAGTGAGATTTGCATACATGAAAGGGAAAATAAAGCAAGATGGAAATATTGGTGGGAAGTGTTGAGTTACTAAAGGTAAATGCAGTGCATACAGTAAACACTGATACAGTGATCAATTGTTGCTGCTTTTGATAAGTTTTCATCAGAAAATTTGATTAAAGGTGTGGGTATTTTCTTTAAGCTAAACACAGGGGCAAAATGCATTATATTGCCTCAATCTACATTTAAGGAACTGAATCTGTCTTACAAAGATACAACCCTCCATTCACGTTTGACATATGTATGGTACAAACTGAAAAATTGTGAGGATTTGGCAAAATTGTAAGTATAATGAAAGAAATACAGATTAATGTTCAGAACTGCAATGATTGAAGGGCTAAATGGTATACTCTATGTAGCTGATGGTCTTCTAGGAAGCTACTAATCAGGAATATGATTTGCATGTGATAAGGCTAGTGGACAGACTAAGGCAAAAAAAATCTTGAAGATAGCCAGAATAATGTGACAGATTAGTGTAATTTCTCAAATGTACATGGGAACAATGCAACTGGCATCAGAAGTGTATAAAACGGATTCCAATAAAGTAAACAATACAGAAATAAAATTTCTTGCTAGTATATGAATGCAAGGAAACTTTGGCTGCACCGCTGAAGGAACAGAGCAAAAACAAAAGTTTTGCTAAGACAGATCACTCAAAAATCTTTAAGTTTTACAGATGGGACATGTAAGTGATGAATATTGGTTTTGGCATTTAGGATCTGTGAGTTGAACTGAGAGAGGCACTATGGCTCATTCTTCAGAGTATTCTGGATTTTGTTTCAACATCAAGATATTACTGCATACAGAAGAAACAGGCAAAAACTGATTAAGCTACAAGATATGGTTGATCATTTTTGCCTTTGAGTCAAGCCACAAAAGATTTACAAAGGGTAGCAGAGATTTAGAAATCTTCACCTGTTCAGCATGAAGATGTTTTGATGGGTGTTAATTGAGCTCATCTAGAAGATTTTTTTCACAATTAATTCTGATCTATATACAGATAGACTAAAATCCAATATTTAAACTTCTGAAATGGACAATTCTAAACAATCTATTGTTCTTAAATATTATAGGTCTGGAGGACTGATGATTTACTGAAGTGGCAGTACCCAGTGTATAAATGTCAAATATGCAGTTTATCATCCATCCTTCTGTCAATACAAACACCATTTTCTGACTTTCCACAATGGATTGAGGTGTCCTGTCAGAAGTGTCCATCATCTAGTGCCAATATTCACACTGCTGGGTGGATAATCTGCAATGGTTGTTCTTCTATACTTCATGCGTGTACACAAGCACATATCTATGGCCAATTTAGAGCATAAAAATCCACTTACTGTATGTCTTTGTAATGTATCAGTAATAAAATTATGTCAGCTCCTTTAAGGATACAACAGACACTTCAGATTTATTCCAAATTAGTTTAAAAAGTGTACCTGTATCATCCAGACTTCCTTGCAATTAAAATCAATTCTCAGTCACTTACTGTTTAAAAAAATAAACCCAGAATATGTTAAAAAATGACAAATGAGAGGGCATGTCCTTTGCTGTTGTAAAAAGTGCATAAGGAATGTGGTGAAACAATTTCAACTAAAGAAAACTGTAGGATTTAGACTAGAGGAACAGAGAGCTGATAATACAGGCAGATATATCATGGTGAGTGGATGCCTATGGTTACTCTAGTCTCATTCTACCTTCCCCCAGCAGCAACAATATCCGATATAAAGGTAATTATATTTGAGATAATTTTTTTTCATTCAGGTCTTCTGTTAATTACAGGAAATTGGAACATTATAATAAATTCAGCAGCCGTTACTGCAGGACCTAGAAGACAAGCAGTCACAAGGCAAGGTAGATACTTACAGAAATTCATGTGTTTGTTCAGGTTTCAGGACATATTACTCTATGAGGTATAAAAAAAAACAACAACAAATAGGTTATATATATAACAAAAAAACTTTGTTTGGACATCATCACTCTGCAAATAGTGTTGTTGAACTATGCCACTGTAAAGTTAAATATTCTAAAAAAACTCTGACAGAACAGGGCTGGCATTTTCTTATATTTTTTTTAGAGAAGGGTTTAGGGAATGTCTTATTTCAGTTCAATACTGATCACAACACTGAGAGAAATGGAGGTCATGGGGAATGGGTTGGCTGAAAGATCGGACCAGTATAACAGCAGGGTTAAGTACTTGGTAAAGCAAGAACAATAGATTAAATCTGCCAAGTTCAAATGGTGCAGTGACAATACTAGTCCAACTGTAGAAAAAAGGAAGCTCACACCAAACCATGAAATGTTGGCAAGAAAGTTAATCACGCTGGTACTTCCAACTAGAGAGCAGTACTTTCACAGAAATACAACATGCTTCATCAAGCATCAGATAAAACTCTCCTCTACAAAAAAGCTATTTATACTAGTCACATGATCAAAAAATTAATCACATTTTATTAAAAACAATTACAAAGATTAAGAAAATCTTAAACAAAGGTTAAAACAATTTCTAACATATTTACCCTATCTAATTGTGTATATGTGTTAATTCAGGTTTCAAACAAAAATAACCATTCAGCCCTGGTGGAATAAAAGCTCTAAAATAGAGAATCCATTTGTTCTCACATCTTCCAGTTATAATACATGGTTATTTTCTTAATCTTTCTAATTGTTTTTTTAATAGAATTTGATTAATTGTTTGATCATGTGACTATTTAGTATAAATAGGGAGAACATACAAACTCCTAGCTCTCAACTGTACATATTTTCACAGAATGTCCAGATTTTTGACTCGTAATTTTGGCCAGTTTCTCATAAGATTGTAGTTTTCTGGCAAATCACTTGCAAATCATTGAGAACTGGAGTCAGAAAATGATGGTAGGCATTTGATTTTCAGACTGCATATCCTTCTGAAAATTTATGCTAATGCAAAACCTGTTGTTCTATAAACAAAGTTTTTGTAAGAGCATTATTTAAAAAGTATCCCTACCCCCCACACCATTATTTGTGGTTTTTTCCAGATTTCTTGCCTCTAAGAGGTTAAGAGGCATGTAATAAACTCCTTAAGGAATTGGCTGGAGGTCAGTATCAAACTCTGTACCTTGTGCATGGGAAGCAAAGACTTTAACCATTATGACAATTGTGTATTCAAGTTTCTTGGCTTATCTTAAAAATTCTGTTCCTTCCATATCCTAAAGACATTCCAAAAAGATAAAAAAATGATCCTCCAAATTACCCATTATATTTATGCATCCGTGTGTGTCTGTGTGTGTGTGTGTGTGTGTGTGTGTGTGTGTGTGTGTGTGTGTGTGTGTGTGTGTGTGTGTGTGTGTGTGTGTGTGCACGCTCATTACTTTGGTGGATTGGCATCTCATCCAAGAGTTCTACAATATACTGCTGTTGCTTTTTCATAACAGGCTACAGAATTCCACAACTCTGAACAGCAAAAAGTAGGTATTAGAAAAGAGTGAACAGTCTGCGGCTTTGTTTTGAGTTGTAGCTTTCCTATTAGCGGTGTTATTGCATTTGTATATTATTTTTACATTCACATTGATGTACATTCATTTGTAATTGTATATACACATGTAATAGTGTGCATGAATTGTGAAATGCAACTCGAATATTATATTATCATTGCTCATTGTCTAGTTCCTAACTGAAAGGAATATCTGTATCATGCTTCTTACTAGTAAATAAGGAAATAAAATTAGAACACTGAAGCAAGGTAGAAATGTTAAGTAATTCAGTGATATCAGCATGGTCTGAAAGGTTTGAGCCTTTCAGAAAAATGAATGCATTAGTAGTGGGAGACGCAATATGAAATTACAAAGAAGTTAACTATCTTCTTCTTCTTCTGGCTTTTCTTGGTTAGGGGTCACCACCAGATCACCTGTTCTCTCATGATTGGCAGTGGAGTTTTACGGTGTTGAGTTGCCAGCCCGGCGTCCAACTTTCCACGGAAGGCACACACATGCACGCACTCATGCCTAGGGCCAATTTAGAGTATAGAATCCACCTACAGCATGTCTTTGGAATGTGGGAGGAAACCGGAGCACCTGGAGGAAACCCAGGCAACCCCAGGGAGGACCTGCAGACTCTGCACAGAAGGCACTCCAGCCAAGGATCGAACCAGAGAAAATCTTGCTGTGAGGTGGCAATGCTAACCGCTGCACCACTGCAGAAATTAACTAGGAAAGGAACTATTTTCTCAAAGAAAATTGTGGGGTAAATGGAGAACCTTTCTGAGCAGATCATGAAAATGAAAAGAATGAAGGCATTCTTGAGTGAAGGTAAGGGAAAAAACATTTTTTTAAATCATCAGGACGAATTGTTTATTAACTAAGATCTTCAGCCTATTCGGCACCTGAGGTAATGGTCTGAGTAGATAAACTAAAAAAATCATTGCACCTTTTAGAAGCTTTGACATTTTATGTATCTGAGATTTTATGCAGAGACGTAGGCAAATCAGCAGGTGTTTATGCCAAACAAATGGCAGAAAAATGTGCTACGCTAGTAGGGAGGACAGGGTAGTAATACTAGCCACTAAGCAGGAGAAATGGATTGTTTATTTTTCACTTGTTTGGTTGCTTTTGATGACTTGGAAGTGTGACTGGTCAAAGGAACCTTTTTAGTTACAGTACATCCCAAAGGAAACTTTTACAGCAAAAGAAAATTGTATTAATTAAAATAACTACATATTATCCTAATTACATTCTAGAATAATTGCATCTCCTTCATATGCACACACGGTCTAGACACAGTTGTTCATATAATGCTTTCACTGAAAGGAAAATCATTGTGCTTTTTGGTATGTCCTTTGGAACTATTCTGTGTGAATGCTTGTGTGTGAAATTGTTGAAGAGTTGGTTCCAGAACATTCTCCCTTACATCTCTGTTGTGTGTTTTGAAGGCAGTATATATAATTTAGCAGGGATGTAGAGGATGCAGTCTCTTCACTCCCCCATGGGTGTGGGGGGGGGTGTGGGGGGGAATTCTCACCTGCAGAAAATGCAGAATTCTGTTTTGTCTTATTTTACATAGTATGCTACTTTGATGTATTTATTCAATGGTGTATGTCTCAACTATTAGATTTCGTGGGAAGGGTATTACTCTACATAACATACAGGTGCAAATTGTTGCGGAGATGGGACAACCACTGTGTGATGAATGTATCCCGCCAGTGTGTATTACTTATACCAGCATAGATTCAAATCCTTGGTTTAGGTATTTCAACAGCTATTCATCCTATAAAAGTACAAGAGATCCACTAGGGTGGGGTCTTTGATGGCATAAAATGTCAGCCAAGTATCTCCATGTAAGAATATGTTTGAGAAGCAGAGTACACTGATAGAGCATCTAGTCTTTATCAGATAAGGATATCTAGACAATTAATCGTTTTCATCAGGAACCTTTGAAGTCTTTCTAGCTGTATAATCTCTGGCTAGGCATAGGGAAAAGATGGTGGGCATTTCACAAAAGAATCTACGAGCACCTTTATGATAGCAAATCCTGTAGCATTAATAATGTTTTATACAAACATTCAGTTATATGTGAAAAATTTATAGGTTACAGGTTAGGTATACTTGACAAAGTTAGTAGTAATCCAAGGAGTTTAGAAAGTTGCTATGGCAACTTAGGATAGAAGTGATAAATCTTCCTGAATTAAATGACACTATATCCATTCTTCCAGTATTAAAACTAAAGGCAGCTAAATTGTAGGCACATTATTATATAAAAAATATTAAATTAATAACTATTATTTTATACATAAGTTTTTGATGTAACCTTAGGAGTAGATGTGTCTTAATACAAGTTATTTTGGTTGTACTAGTATTTGTTTTAATATAGTGTATGAATTAAAAATGTTTTTAATTATAAAAATTATACTTTTTTAATAAATATTATATGAACACTAATATATTTTTAAAAATTCATGTTATTGTTGTTTAAGAGCAGATGTTCTTAATCAATTTATACAAACTGTTTTGTAATACAAAACTTTTTTGTAACAATTGTGCACTATCCCTTATAAGCATATCTCTCAACTGTACAAATTTTCACTGAATTTTGGCCTCATATTTTTGGTCCACTTTTCATAAAATTCTGTTTTTCTGGCAAATTAGTGGTAAAATCATTAAAGACTGAAGTTCAAATATAATGACAGACATTTGAGTTTCAGACTTCATATCCTTCAAAAAAAGAAAGCCTGTTATTCTATTAACTTTCCATGTTTGAAATAGCAATATTCAAAAACTGTCCCTATTTTTGGGCTTTTGTCCCACTTTTATTTATAGCTTTGTCCAGATTTCTTGCTATAAGAGGTTGAGAGGCATGCAAAATTATAAGTAGGGTTTATAAAATGAAGTGTTTTATGGGGATAGTTAGTTCTGGTTCCTGGAATAAAAGTGCTTAACTTTTCTTATTAAAAATTATTTTATGGTGAAAGTACTCAATTGCGAATTTATTTTTATTCATTTTGCATCTGGTTAGCACTCCTGCACTTATAACATTGGTGGTGACACACTGGATCCCCCACCGGTAGGGCACCAACTTCTTAACCAATTAGTCAAGTCAATTATCTTTTGTTTGTATTTAGGCATTATTTTAGTTTAAATTAAGGTTCCACTCAGGGCCAGCATTTTGTCTACATGTATGATGAGATCCAGCATGCCTCTCTGCATGTCCCAGAGGGGTGAGCACTTCAAGTCATTCTATCCTGTAGGGACAAGCACTAAATCATGTTCATATTTGCCTGTGTGAGGGACTAAAAAGCCATCATAACTTCATTGGAACCTGGTGCTGAAGAGTCAAGTAACTGTTACCCTGTCTTTGTCCAACCTCATGAGCATGGAGTTTGTGCACCTCCCAGTGAAGTCACCAGTTATTAGAACATTATTTGTGTTCTTTGAGCCTGCAGTAGTAAAAGGCTTATCGCCCACAGGCAGGTTACATGGGAGGACAGTGATACTATGGTAATGCACTGATGTGGAGATTTGAACCTCCTAGATCTAGCAGGTATTGGTTTGGTGGGTACATGTATATTTGTGTGAATGATGCTGTATGATGCCCACAAACCTTTGTTTTAAAGGTTTTGCTCCATGTTGATAAGATCATATTAGGAGTACCTTGTATTAATTCATTTTCTGTAAACATTAGGCAGTTTTTACACCGCCTAAGTATATCTAGTGCTACAAGGCTAGCTACAGACAGGACAAAAGCTGATTAGCCATCCATATTTGTCAGGTGACTTTATTTCTTATAAGAGTCTGTAGCAAACCTAATAGCTGATGTTCAGAGTTAGAAGAGAGGTCACACACAATAGCTGAAGGTAGTTACAATCAATATTAAGTAAAAGGTTACACTCAGAGACTTTATTTTAACAGCTTTTAGGGTAGCAATAACAGATGTTTCTTTTTTGCAGCACAGACCGAGACTAAAGTTTTAGTGAAGTTGTAAACAAGAAATTAAATCAGAGATTACAATAACAGTTATTATAAAGGTTTATAGTTATAGGACATTAGCAGTTTGCTGCATTCGGAGTCTCACATGCCAAAGAGTGAGTGGGAAAACAATAGCTCTAAATATAAACAATACAGGGATGCTAATACTGTTAGAGTTGATTTTAGTGACTTGCATCAGTGGAGTTCAATGTTCCCTGCTGCTCTATAATGCATAAAATAGAGCAAGGGGCAAATAAAGCACTGCTATTAAAACAGACGAGACAAACTATAATCAACCAATTAATTTGAACTTTCTTGTTCCCTGGGTTACTTTCTTTCTCTTACAAAGCAACAAAACTAGATATATTATTTTGTTATTAGAACATGAGGTGTTTTTTGTAAATGTAACTGTTCTAGTTTGTTGTGATTTGAGACATTAGTGGTTGTTTGCCTGAGACAGATTTTGGAAGTGCTTAACAGAAGTCAGTAAAACAGAAGGAGGAAACTGATGCAGAATAAGGCAAAGTCCCAAGATTGGAAAGACTCCCTTATCAGTTTCAACAAAAGGTTGAGATCCCTCATCAAATCCTCTAAAGCTAGCTATAAAAATAGAATTGCAGCAGATAGTAAAGACAACCACAAGGCCTTCTATAGTTATGTAAAGAATATCCACGGTAATACACAGATTTGCTCTGAGCTACTGCACAATGGTACCTCCTATATCGAGCCAACAGATATTGCCAATATACTGACCGACAGATTCAGTGCTAACTTTACCCCTCTCCCCCCAAAGGACCAATCACAATACCAGTAGATTGCTAGGCACCCAGTATTACCGCTGCAAAAGTTAAAAGCGCTATCCAAGGCCAGGAATACAGCTTCTATGGGACCTGACAATATCCCTGGCTGTGTTCTACATGAACTACAGAGTGAACTGGCAACTCATCTGTGTGTCCTGTTCAATCACAGCCTCACCTCAGGCTTTGTCCCTACTGAATGGTGCACTGCTACAGTCATCCCTATCCACAAAGGAAGAGCGACTACAGACCCTGGGAACTATCGCCCCAATTAGCCTGACAAGTCTGATATGCAAAGCTATGGAACGCATCATTATGGACATAATAAACAAGGATACAGGGACTCTCCAAACTCTGGATCTGACACAGTTTGGTTTTGTGAAGGGTAGATCATGCCTGCTCACCTTCTTTGAGTCAGTCACCAGAGCTGTGGATGAAGGCAAGGTGGTTCATACACCCTACATTGATCTGGCCAAGGCCTTTGATACCATTACCCACTCAGGAATCATAGCAAACCTCACTAAGCAAGGCATCAACCCCTAGGTGGGTTGCAAACTGGCTCACAGATAAAACTCACAGTGTGAAAGTAGCTGACTCCAAGTCAGACTGCCGACCAGTCCTGAGTGTAGTCCCACAGGGTTCAGTCCTGGGTCCTCTCCTGTTTGGTATCTACTTCTCTGAAGACCAGGCCAACATGAAAGGACTCTGGCTGACAATGTTTGCAGATGATTGCAAGTTGGGAGCTATTATTAACTCCTCAAGTGATGTTAAAATCCTACAGAAAGGCCTCAATGACACCAACGACTGATGTCAGAACCATGGCCTTAAGCTCAATGCCAAAAAATGTGTCATCATCCCCCTTGGGAAAAACCCGGTTCCCTTGAATTACCACATTGATGGTAGTCCACTGAACACAAGTGTTTTAAGAGATCTGGGAACACAGGTTGACAGCAACCTCTCTTTTGACCACCACGTTGCCACTGTGGTCAGAAAGTCCTTCTATGTGGCACATCTCATTACTAAGGGTTTTGCATCCAGGAAAAAAGAGGTCATTGTCTCCCTCTTCTCTTCCCTCATTAGGCCAGTCATCGAGTACAATGCCCCATTTGACATGTACCTCACTAGACACCTACACAACTGGAGAGGCTGCAGAAGTACCTCACAAAGAGGATCCTAGGCCTTAAAGACTTGTCCTATATGGAAAGACAAAAAACTCCAACTATTCACTGTCTCATATCGCCTACTTAGAGACTGCTTGACTTACAAAGCCATGTCTGACCCAGCTCTGTTAGAAATGCTACATCTAAAGAAATCCCAATCTCTCTGCACCACACGTTCCAGAGACCTCAACCTCATTACCACAATCAACAGAACATGCTGGAGGGACAGGCTCATAACCCAGAGACTGCCCATGATATGGAATAGACTTCCCATACATGTCAAGCAGAGCACCTCACTTGGCCCTCTTCAAGAGAAATCTTGATGAATGGATGGGAAATAGAAAATTCACCCCAGGGATCATTCCAGTGGCTCTAGAACTAAGGTTGGGTGGCATGATGCCAGGGTAATCCTATGGGCTAGCCTTGTAAAGGCTCCAGGGCCATTAGCCTAGTACACACCTATGAACCTATAATAATTAATCTGACTATTGGCAAATGAAGGGTGGCTATATGTTTTATAAGTAATATATTAGTAGATGTATGTAGTGGACAGTACTGTGTACTAATGCTTGTTAGGTTTGTAAAATGGGAAATCTTATTAATGGCTTTTTGTAGGATACAACCATTGTGACATGTACAAAATTGCAACCGGAGGGATAAGATTTAGGGATAACATTGTTTTTTGGCAATAACTGTGTGATTTACATATTAAGTAAATTGAGATCCTATACCTAGCCAGTGGTTGTAGTTGAAGCTGCATGTTGAAGGAAAGACTGATCTTGATCTAGCTGTATGCCTAGGATGTAATACTGATCTTGATCTAGCTGTATGCCTAGGATGTAATACTGATCTTGATCTAGCTGTATGCCTAGGATGTAATACTGATCTTGATCTAGCTGTATGCCTAGGATGTAATACTGATCTTGATCTAGCTGTATGCCTAGGATGTAATACTGATCTTGATCTAGCTGTATGCCTAGGATGTAATACTGATCTTGATCTAGCTGTATGCCTAGGATGTAATACTGATCTTGATCTAGCTGTATGCCTAGGATGTAATACTGATCTTGATCTAGCTGTATGCCTAGGATGTAATACTGATCTTGATCTAGCTGTATGCCTAGGATGTAATACTGATCTTGATCTAGCTGTATGCCTAGGATGTAATACTGATCTTGATCTAGCTGTATGCCTAGGATGTAATACGGGAGTTATATTGTGTGAGAACCTTGAAGATTAGTAGTAAACAGACAGGTAGTTGGTGTCAGATTTTTGGCTGGTTATGAAAATCCCAGAATTTACATTAAACATATTAATGATAAGTTTGCCCTTGATGAATTTTAAACAAAGGTTGCTAAAATTAGATTGAAATGAGTCATTAAGGAATTTAAGACTAGAGCTACTTAAAGAAGAAGCAAGTCATTCACATAGACAATAGTTTGAAAATATGAAAGGTGGATTATTGATACAGAGAGAGGAAAAGTGCTTGGTCCAAAAACAAAGATTAGGGACCTTCTACATTTGCATTTCTAAGCCAAGCTACTTTGGATAACACTGAAAACCTAAAGCTGTCAAACAATGTGGAAAAGTAATTAAAGTGACCAATAGAGTATTGTGGAGCATAGGGACACCACAAGAAAAGTAAGGATTTGCTAATGCAATTGTTTGGATCCATGACATCATCTAATCCGGAATTCTCTAATCTCTCTTAGAGCCCACATCACAGGGCAGACACTGGAAAGGTATATAGCCCAGTGAAAGACTACATTACTGGTTCAAGGGTTGCACTATAAAAGATATGAAAACGTGAAACACAAGTCTATGTATTCATAAAAGGCATGAAAAGAAAATATGGTAGTTATATAAAGAAAGTAATAGTAGTGCTAGACACAAGACATTATTTTTCTTTCTCAGACATTTTCCCAAATAAGCTTAATTATTCTAAGACAGTAACTTGAATGAAAGCATTATTTTCTACCAGCATGAATTCAAAGCTATGAATCTAAGCAGGATATTGATGTCAGAGACTAACTCTAGATGGAAAAAATAATTAATTACAAACAGTATTAAAGAAAAGCATACCAAAAACACAAACGAATGAATGGTCAACTAGAAACATGAACAGGTGTATAAGTAAATAGTGGGCAAAACAGCAGGATAGTCTTAATGACCAGTCCTATAGCTTTCAACAGATATGCATCCAAATTCCATATTTTATTCTATAATACTAAAGTACCATGGCACGGCTACATAACTGGACAAAATAAATGGCTTTTCATAAAGAAAACATGACCTTCACATGTAATGGTTGTGTTCTCCAACTTGTTTTCTTTGTAATGCATTCCATCATGTATTTTTAATAAATGG
>NC_056750.1:563818034-563923034 GCF_019279795.1 Protopterus annectens
ATATTTCCTCAACATACACAAGCAGTAATGCCTGACAGGGTGTATGTTAATGTGTAATTAACATCCACCCAGGGGTGTCATGAGGCCCGATGCTACAGGCGAAAATAGTTACTCTGCCTAAAGTTTCAAACTTGCTGTAATATATGTTAATGGTGTTAGAGGAAGCATTTTACATCAAACATATATAAAAAATAATATAGTGCTAAAAATAAAATTAGCAAGTAAAACACAACAAGTTTACATAGAACCCATTCTCTCTCCCAAACACATGCACACACAATATCCTCTGCTTTCATACACACATTCACTCACACAAGATCAGTCTCACCCTCTTTTTCAATCTCTCACAAAGTCTCTGCCGCTTTCATACAAGCATTCAGTCACACAAGATCGCTGTCACTCTTCACTCTCTCACAGACACACACAGGCTCTTCTGCTTTCTTACACACATTCACTCACACAGGATGGCTCTCTCAGACACACACACACACACACACACACACACACACACACACACACACACACACACACACACACACACAGTCTCCTCTGCTTTCATACACACATTCACTCACACAGGATGGCACTCTCACACACACACACAGTCTCCTCTGCTTTCTTACACACATTCACTCACACAGGATGGCTCTCTCTCACACACACACACACACACACACACACACACACACACACACACACAGTCTCCTCTGCTTTCTTACACACGTTCACTCACACAGGATGGCTCTCACACACACACACACACACACACACACACACACACACACACACACACACACACACACACAGTCTCCTCTGCTTTCATACACACATTCACTTCACTCACACAGGATGGCTCTCACACACACACACACACACACACACACACAGTCTCCTCTGCTTTCATATACACATTCACTCACACAGGATGGCTCTGTCACACACACAGTCTCCTCTGCTTTCATACACACATTCACTCACACAGGATGGCTCTCTCAGACACACATTCACTCACACAAGATGGCACACGCACACACACACCACACACACGTCTCTGCTTTCATACACACATTCACTCACAAAGGATGGCTCTGTCACACACACAGTCTCCTCTGCTTTCATACACACATTCACTCACACAGGATGGCTCTCTCACACACACAGTCTCCTCTGCTTTCATACACACATTCACTCACACAGGATGGCTCTCTCACACACACACAGTCTCCTCTGCTTTCATACACACATTCACTCACACAGGATGGCTCTCTCTCACACACACACACAGTCTCCTCTGCTTTCATACACACATTCACTCACACAGGATGGCTCTCTCTCTCTCTCTCACACACACACACACACACACACACACACACAGTCTCCTCTGCTTTCATACACACATTCACTCACACAGGATGGCTCTCTCACACACACAGTCTCCTCTGCTTTCATACACACATTCACTCACACAGGATGGCTCTCTCACACACACACACACACACACACACACACAGGATGGCTCTCAGACACACAGTCTCCCCTGCTTTCATACGCACATTCACTCACACAGGATGGCTCTCTCACACACACACACACACACACACACACACACACACACACACAGGATGGCTCTCAGACACACAGTCTCCCCTGCTTTCATACGCACATTCACTCACACAAGATGGCTCTCTCACACACACACACACACACACAGTCTCCTCTGCTTTCATGCACACAATCACACAAGAACATTCTTGCTTTCTTTCTCACTCTCTTGATCTCTCTCACACACTTTTTTTTGTTTTGTTTTACATTTTATGCTCGCTAAACAGCCGAACCACTGCTTAGCGAGTGTAAAATAATGGTGGCCATTAGATTTTTTTGCAGTCTGAGCTCCACGGCAGCTTGATATACTGGTGTGAAGTGGCAGACTCATTTGTCAGTGGACATTACTTGTACATCAATACCCTGCTGGAGAATTTTCATTTTCCCGACAGGGTGTTGATGTAGTTTGCCCATCCTCTAATCAGTTTTCACACGCACAGTTTTTTCCTTCTCAAGAATGAAAGTTTAAAAATGTCTGATCATATTACTCACAACTTATACAATTATGGATATGTACTAAATCCTAAACCTACTTCTTAGGACGCACTAACCATTCTAATATATCCCTTCTTAAGCTTATGTTTCTGCAACCACCAGTAATGTAAGCAATTGAGGTACCTGAACAATTTGGTGTGGTAATTTAGACTGGGATGGCAAACAGAAAAACAAACTATGCAAATAATTATTGCCCTGTACTTTGTTGAGAGTAAAGTGTAAGAAGCTTAAAATTATCAGGTTCATTTCACTGATGTTGAACACTTCCCCCACGTACACTGTGTATATGTTTTTTATATATACATATATAAATACATAAATACATATGGGTCTACTTTGTTTCATTAAATCTCATTTCACCAAATTTCATTTCACCTTGACCAGATCGCTGAAAACACAAATAACTGAAAACTCATTTCACTGAACTGCAGTTCATATATATGACACTGTGTAAGTACTGTAAGGCAAGTAAAAGGTATATGCCCTTTTTCCCACTGCAGTGCAATCATGGAGTTACTATATATAGTTGGTGGGTGTGGGTGGCATAGCCCCCCCCCACACACATTGGAGGGTGCGGGTGGCGTAGCCCTCCACTTATTTTGAGTACATATTGTCTTCTGGAGAGAGTTAATCATGCCATTGGTGTTGTAACTATGCATGTCTATTGTTTAAAATGTATTGTTTTGAAGTTTTAGGTAAAATACAACATAAAAACAAACAAGGTAGGGTCTACACCCCTCACACCCCCAATTTGGAGGACTGTCCCCCCAGCCCCCCAACTATATATACTAACACCAGGATCACACTACAGTGGGGAAAAGGGCATATACCTTTTACTCACCTTACAGTACTCTACACGGTGCCATATACACCAAGTTCAGTTCAGGGAAATAAGTTTTCAGTAATTTGAGTTTTCAGCGATGTGGTCGGGGTGAAATGAAATTCAAATATATATATATATATATATATATATATATATATATATATATATATATCACACACACATACACGCACACATACCTGTGCGTATGTTATATGTTACATAATTACATGTAATGCATGCTCATTTATCAGTGAACTTTAAAATACTGAAGTGAGCTTAGACTACTGATTCTCAGTTTCATATAAAAAGAATTAATGTTTCCACTTCCATCTGTCTGCCTTATACTTCTTTCTTTTGTGGACCACATTTCTTTAATATTTATTGCTATAGCACTGCTAGTGCAAACCAACTTTCACCACAGCACTGACAAGTTCTTTTTGTTAGGAGTACTGCAGTTATGTAACCTTTTGTTGTACATCAGCTTCCACCCTCAGTAGGAAGTTTTACATTGAACTCAAGCTGCTGTGCGTCAGATCACTTCTCCAACGTCAGAAGATCTCCTTTCATCCTTTGCACCTTTATTTGAACATCTGCCGAGCTGCATATTTTTGTGTTTTCCTCTCAAAGCAGTAGTTGCTTTATATATTAAAAGTCATTAAGGATCTTGATTACTAGTAACTTTCTTAGTTTTTGCATATCCAGTTCTTGAACTGTGAAGTATGCCACTGAAAGAAGTTACTTTCTATTTCCAGAACAAATTGATTTTCATGCAGAAAAACACTTTTTCATACAGCACTGTAAACCTCATTGCTTATTCCAAAGCCCAGATTAAGTGCGTTATTATATTCTTAAGTGTATGTCTGAGATGTATTATAAACCATGAATAATAGACTGTACAGATGGTTTCACTATTCATTAGACAGAAATACTTACTCAATAATGTGAAGATTTTCCATTAGGGAAATTATATTCATACGTGCTGTTTTCCCTTACTTAGAATAACTATTTTAAAGTTTTCTTCCAAATAACTAAACTGATCCATCTCTAAATATTAGAAATTATAAATTGCTGGAATGTGAGCCCCTCTTTTGCAAGCTGTTTATTGTAACAAACTTACACATGTGCATTTCAAGTACCACGCTTTCATATACCCTATAAAATGCAAAACAAGCTATAATTCTTGGAACTTTATAATACCAGCAGTACATTAAGTTATGGCAACACACTGTGGAAAGGCAACTAACCATCATACCATAGCCTAGTTATAACAGTATCAGTGGCTGTAACTTGCAAAGCTGGACTTCTGTACTACTGTAGCTCTGGTGCACTGGATCACAGCTATCCTGGCCATGCCTGGACATGATCATGGAAGTATGATCTGTCACTGAGAAGAGGTCAAGGCTGTATCATGTACACCCAGCCCCAAAGAACCACAGTACAAACTGCCAAAAAATAATCAACAGGCTATCTGTGCTGTTTCTCAGTTATAATTCATGCTTGATTATTATACCCATATGAGCACAGATGCTACATATAGGATAAACATGAATAGTGCCTTCACATTACCTACAGAGGCTTAGCAAAGAAAATGGAAAATACTGCCTCAGCCAGCTGTCACAGTACTGTCAGCCATGCCAGTGGGTCAATGAAATGTTTAATAAGCATGCAGATAAAAATGCCTCATAGTAAGGAGCATCTCATCCCACTCCTGACCTGCGATTCATAACAGTATCCTTCAGCGATGGCCTTCTAGACAGAACACAAAGCCTGTGGTTGTCACATACTGTATTATACATACTATTATCACTATCCATCAGAGAAAATCTGGCTATACACCTGCAAGTGAATGATGGGCACAACATGTATGGAAATCATGTCAACAACGGTCCATGATGGTATGTCAAGTTAGTGTCAACTGTTGGCTTCCTGTTGTATTTATTGGATGAACTAAAAGAGTACTGTTTTTTTTTTAAACGAACTTTTGGTATTCCCTACCCAGAAAAAAATGTTCCAGTATTTGAACTTTTAAGAGATGGGACAATCTTGTTGTGTCTTTCGGCTTTTCCCGGTTAGTGGTCACCACAGCGGAACTCCGGTCCACTAATGATTGGCAGTAGATTTTTACATGCCAAGTTGCCGGCCCTGATGCACAACCTTCAATGAAAGTACGCTCATTCACGCATGTCTCCACACACAAGACGCTCTAGCTAAGAATCGAACAGGACAATGTCTTACTGTGAGGCGAAAACGCAACCGCAGCACCATCACCGCAGTACAATCTAATATGTTTAATTTAGACTGAAGTATTACAGAACAGAAATATGATATATTACATTACCAGGGATCTTTCTCTGTAATAGAACTATTGCTAATTAGCGGATGTCAAAACCTCATTGGGCCACTAAATCCACTAGTGGACTGTCTGGTCACTGGCCTTCCAATGAAATACTGCAAACAGTATGGCACTGCACCAACTCACCAATGTTTCCAAATGAGATGCTGTCAATAGTCACAGGCATTCAAATGAAGGCAAAGTCATCATCATTTCTAAGTCTGAATGATGGTGCACAGCCTAACAGGCATAGGTAGATGTATGCATATTCAAGCAGCATTGCCTTAGAAAAATAGATAATCTCATGCAGGCTGCTTTGTGCAGTTCAAGGGGCACTTTTAATCTGGTTTTAGGTCGGTTTATACCAAAGGTAGATATCAAAATCAGTCAATAAAAAAAAAAATGACATGAACTATACAGACAAAACAAATCATGCTTTTTCATTTCAGTTGTTTTGCAAATTTGATCGAGCTGAAGTTCTTCTTTGGTGAAAAGTGCAAGGAAAGGTTTTAGAAGTAATATGCACTCAATTGTGATTTGTGATTGACGAGCTCATGAGCTGATACACCAATTTCCTGAAAGTGCTATTATTTTCACAAAGAAAACAGAAATGAATGCAGAAACACAAAATGTTCTCTTAACAGAAGGAATGTCCCATGTACCTCCTATTTGAGGTTATACTCCCAACAATCAGAGGTTATACTCCCAACAGACACCTTTAAACAATAAATTTGGAAACAGAGACACTTAGAAAAACAAAACACAACGTTTAGAAGTCCTTTCTTTACTAGTCTCCTTTTTAAGGCATCATCTTTCCTAGTGTTCTGTGATTTGCTGAATCAGTCCTCCATAAACCTGCAGGTCCATTTTCAGTGGGGAAGTTGTAATACTGGCAATTGAGCTACATTTTAATGGGCAAAAGGCACTTTGACAAGTATAACATTTTATGGTTTCCAAATTGTACTGTCTTTCGCATTTGCATTTCATTTGGCAACTTTTGGTGGAATAGTGAATTAAAGTTGTTTTTTTAATGTTTTAATTGGCAGTTTTGTGTTTAAGTTGAATTTGTTTCTGTGTTGTGCTGAATCAAAATGTTATGGGTACAGATTTAACCAAATAAAACTTAATTTAGCTGAAGGTGGTCACCACAATACATACCAAACTCATCTAAGTACAGTGCACATTACCTTAACTGGGACATGTGCAGTGTGGCTTGTGTACAGCCCAACGTAAGTGTGATTTATAAAACAAATGTATTACAGATTTGAACTGCAGAGTGATGCATCTTACCATATATGCTATGCCATAATCACACTTTATGGATATACTGCTCTTATTTCCACATATAACGTGTTACACATTGGTGTACAGACCTATGGAGGAACATATTAGAAATGGAGGACAGTTTCTTTTGGTGCTTATTTGGTGTACAACATGTAGATACTTTCCCCTTGTTACTTGTTCTACTACTGGTCATTTCCAGGTATATGCAAAAGCTGGGGGCTGCATAACACTATAGCAGGCTACAGTGTGACTATATCATTGTAGAAGGTGACCAGTGTTTGTAAATGCACTCAAACTCTGACCTGGCATGATGTCTCAGAGGTATTGCTGCATCTCTGGGGGCTGTCATGCTCCAATCTGAACTGAAACACATACACAATGAGTGGCTGTGCCTGAACAGAGTGCCATCTTGTGTTCAGTCTTCCTTTATGCATCACAAAATGATACTCTGGTTAGGTATATGGACAGACAACAGTGTGCTGTTGCCCTTTCTACTCCACATATATGACCCAGAATGATTTATACAATCTTAAGGTTATACTGCCATGACTTTGTAGTTGCCTTCATTTACATAGTCTGTAAATAAAAGGGTCTGACAATGTTGCTGCTGTAATTTGTTGGAACATCTTGATGTAGGGGTGGTGGGTGCCATGGACTGTGGTTGTCACACTTACTTGTAATGGTTAGTATATGATCCCCTGTGGCAATAATTTTGCTTTACAGTCTTAGGCATCTAGTGAAATAGACCATGGCACAGAAACAGCTCTAGCCTGCAGTGCATAACATCAAAAAAACTGAGACATTAGCTGTAAAATTCTGTGGATCCCCTTTTGTATACCTACCGTGTATCTGGGCTCTGGATCACAGTATGACACTACTCCGAGGTGGGATTTAGCAGGCCTCTGTTATGTGGCTTGGACTGTGTACCCACCTTGCTATAGAGCTGTATCTCATGTTTATAAATCTCATTCTCAGTATTTAGTGTTAGAATTGGTTTTTGGACAGAGGTTAGAACTGATGTTTTGGTTTGGGTAATTGTTAAGATTTATGGCTCAGTTTAGGATTTGGTTAAGGATTAAGGTTGGCATTAACTTTACAGTTGGCGTTATTGGGTATGCAGTATGGAGGATTTGCATCTCTTGAGGAACTGTAAAGATAATCAAGTCTATTGATATGTTTTATGCATTTTCTGTGAATGTGTACTTCAGTTTAGACTCACCTATGCTGTCTCCAGTGAGACTGATTTCAAACCAATGTTTTAGACCCTTAAAAACTGAAGATATTTTGGGGGCTATAAAATGTTTAATGGAAAATAAAAAAGACATCACAGCAAATTTAGTACCCAAATTAAATTTTACCGAAAGGGTAAAAAAAACATTAGAAGAACAGGCGCATGTAACCAGTTTCTAAAAGCTTGTAATTTTATTAATTAACATGGTCTTGACAGTCAGAGTTGTGCACCAGCTATTCAGTTCTGAACTTTGGCAAGATCACACCTACTAACATTTTAGATCACATCTACTAACATTTTAGATCACACCTACTAACATTTTAAATGCCACCTTAACTAACATGTCAAAAAGTATATACAAAACCACAAAACAATATGCACAGTTCATAATCAGCGTATGCAAAAACCCACATACCATGCCCTTTGCAAGCAAACCTCACCTTCCAGTAGTATATGTGACTGCATATGTGGAAGACCCAGGTACACAACTGATATGGAAATATACAGCTATATAATGGTCCATGATTCACAAATATGGAAAGGCAGATTATATTGTGCATGGGATGCCAGATATTAAACCTGTGCAACCACAGACTAGCCATACTGCATATAGGGTGCCAGACACTATGTCCCTACAACCGCAGACTAGCCATACTGCATATAGGGTGCCAGACACTATGTCTCTACAACTGCTGATTAGCCATACTGCGTATAGGGTGCCAGACACTATGTCCCTACAACCGCAGACTAGCCATACTGCACATAGGGTGCCAGACACTATGTCCCTACAACTGCAGACTAGCCATACTGTGCAAAGGGTGCCAGACACCATGTCACTACAACTGCAGACTAGCCATATTGCGCAAAGGGTGCCAGACACTGTCCCTTCAACCGCAGAGTAGCCATACTGTGCATAGGGTACCAGACATTATGTCCATACAACCAGTGGCAGCTGGTGACTTCAAATCAAAGGGGGGCTGCAGGAGACAGCTGAATGAGTGGGGTCAATGGGAAGGGGTGTGGCCAACTAGAAAGGGGAAGAGCTATGCTCAAAACCACAAAAACTAACTAAATACACTGCCCTGGGTGCAAAACGTCATTATGAAAGTCCAATCAAGACAAAATGATGTGTAGAAGAATAAAAATATTTCAATGCATTGGCTGCATGACAGCTTACTTAATATCTAGATGGAAACAAAAAGGTTGCGAGGCATGAAAAAATGAATTACTTTTTAAATATATTAATGGAATGCCAGTCAAAATCAAGTATAAGAACAACAAGCAGCACTCAAATCAACCCACTTCTTGCACTGCAGTTCTAATTATAATTTATATTTAGCTTTATTAAAGTACCAAGTAACATGCTGAAAGTAGAAATCTCTGATGCCCCCACTTGTAAAAATGTTTCTTATCCAAACAAAGACCTGCTGCCTGACAACTATCTACTTGTTCATGGGAAAAGCAAGATCAAAGTAAAAAAATGAAAAGCAAACAAGAAATAAGCTCAAGATACATTGCTTAAAAGGATTACTGTACATGTTATGGACCACACAACTGGCATTCTGTTTAGTTTATGGGTAAAGCCTGCAGAGATGACTGGAAGTCTCAAAGTGTAAACTTAGAAAGATAATAGAATAGGTCTTGCATTAGTATGAATTTTCTGAATGGTATGAAATCTGAAACTCAAATGTCTGCCATTATTTTTCTAACTTCAGTCTTTAATAATTTGTCACTATTTTGCCAAAAAAAAAAAAACACAATTTTATGAAAAAATGGACCACAAATGTGATGTAAAAATATAAAATAGCCACACAATACAGCTGGGAACCTGTCAAAGAAGGGACACTTTAATATTAGTACTGCTAACTTGAGCAGCTGACAAAATAAAATAATCTACATGCATTTCTGAAATAAAAGTAATCTATAACTCTGATTATTACAGTTATTTCTTAATTGTAAACCCTCCATGTTTTCTTCCAAAATTGTTATTTTGCAGAGGGATTATTAGGGGGAAGAGCAACATTTTGAGCCAAAATCAGGGACAGTTGAGAGGTTTGGCTATGCCTAATTCTATAAAGCAATGTATTTGGATGTACCTCTCAACCTGTTAATGCAATAAATCTGGACAAGACCAAATATATTGGGGGAGCATATAAACAGTACTAAAATTGCTCTTGTATAAACTGAAACAGTTGATAGGACAACAGGTCTTACTTTAGCATGCATTTTTCTGAAGGCTATGAAGTCTGAAACGCAGTGTGTCATTATTTAGTGACTTAATTCCTAAATGATTTGCCAGAAAACCACAAATTTTATGAGGAACAAACCAAAAATAAGAAGCAAAAATCTATTCATTCTTTGAAAATCTGGACAGTTGGGAGGTATAGTTCATCTCGGGCAGTAGGTTTGCCCCCTTCCCCCTCACAAAATCATGGTCGAATGGAGCCTCCCCCTGCAGCCATTCCAATGATCCATTACTTGGCTATTTCACTCCATTTGCCATAAACACTAATGTGCATACTGATTTACTTCTGATGACGACTTGGACTTCATTTGAAAGTTTTATTTTGCATTTTACAGCACAAACACTAAGACATCTGCTAAACAAACTTAGCATTAAAACGTCTCTGCCCTTGAAACTCACATTCATTGAAACAGCATTGAAACCCACATTCAAAGAAAATACATTTTACCAGTGGCAGATAAAGATTAATTCTGGGCTGTTTTCAAATCATAGGCCCCCTGCATATGAAACATACATGTGCTCTTTGATACACCTTCCTATTGTTTTGAACATTTTTCCAGTAAACTATGAAACAAAACGCATGCACCAATAATGACAAAACTGCCCAATTCAGAACATCTTTCCAGTAAACAATGAAACAAAATGCATGCACCCATAATGACAAAACTGCGCAGTTCAGAACATTTCCATCATAAAAGTCTACTCAAACTTCTACAGTCCATCATTATCAGTAAATATGCACAATTCTACAGTCCACCATTATCAGTAAATATGCACAATTCTACAGTCCACCATTATCAGTAAATATGCACAATCTCTGAAGAAGTAAAAAAGTAATCTAATTAATTCCATATTAAATAAATCTGTAACTAATAAAGAGGTTGCTGCTAGCAAACACCTTTTTATTTTTCGATGAAACCATGAAATATAGAGTCTGATGCCCCTGAGGAATAAATTACCTATATTGCCTCACATTAAGACACTGTCCGGTTCGATTATCAGCTAGAGTGTCATCTGCGGGGAGACATGTGTGAATGGGCGTACCTTCGTTGAAGGTTGTGCGTCAGGCCTGGCAAGCTGGTATGTAAAAATCAACTGCCAATCATTAGCAGACCGGAGTTCCGCTGTGGCGACCCCTTACCGGGAAAAGCCGAAAGACACAAACAAAAACATTAAAAATGATATGCTAGTAATATTGCAATAGGAAATGGATGGCAAACTGAGAACAGGCTCATAGTTAGTATCTTAACTTTTTCAGTATGGCAGCATTCATTCCTTGTGGGAGTAGAACCAACAATCTTCTGCATCAAAAGCAAATACACAACCTGTTGTGCTATTAACAATGCAAGCTGACTTAGCATAAGCAGCACTAAACTTCTCTTCCCCTGCAGCTCTCAGCTCCTTGTAAAATCTACTCAATACTCAACTGCATCTCAACTTAGCAGCACAAGAAATCTAGAAAAAGCCAGATTTATTGGGGGGGGGTGGTCAAAAGCCCAAAAACCAGGGACACATTAAGCATTGCTTGTATAATCTTGGAAAGTTGCTAGAATAAAATGCTGTTACCACCATACATTTTACTGCCAAGGTCCCTGTGCAAGAGAGTCAGAGCAACATACCACTATGCCAAATCAGCTGCTTTGTGAAAGAAAAATGCTGTGTTACCACCATACATTTTACTACCAATGTCCCTGTGCAAAACAGCCAGAGCAACATACTACTATGCCAAATCAACTGCCTTGTGAAAGAAAAATGCTGTTACCACCATACATTTTACTGCCAAGGTCCCTGTGCAAAACAATTAGAGCAACATAACACTACACCAAATCAGCTGCTTTGTGAAAGAGCGGAAGACTGAAACTTAAATGGCTATCATTTAATGAATTCAGTTCTCACCATAGCTGTCAACCTCTTAGCATAAAACACCTGGTCAAACCCAGTAATGAGGGAATACAGCCCTCAAACATATTCAGTGAATTCAGTTCTTGCCATAGCTGTCAACCTTAACACAAAAAACCTGGACAAAGCCAATAATGGGGTAATACAGTCCCAAAAATAAGGACAAATTTCAAATATTTATTTATAAACTTAGGTTGTGTTACTATGTATTTTCTGAAGAATATGAAGTCTAAAATTCAAATGCCTGCCAATTTTACTTCTGACGGAACAAAAACAATTTTCAGCAGAGGCCCAGGGAGAAATACTGCAGACACATGTCTTTGTAAAATGGCAGGACACCAGAGCAAATCCACACAAACACAGGGATAAGATGCAGACTCCACACAGAAGGCACCCCAGCCAAAAATCAAACCGGAAAACCTATAGCTGTGAGGCAACAATGCTACCACTGCACCATCAAATATGTAAGGAATTAAACATTGAGAAACCTGAAGTCTGAAATTCAAATGCCTGTCAATTTTATTTAACATTTGTTAATCAGGACAGTTTGACTTGGAACAAAAAAACAATTTTCAGCAGAGGGCCAGGAAGAAATAATGCAGACATGTCTTTGTAACATGGGAGGACACAAAAGCAAACCCACACAAACACAGGGAGAAGATGCAGACCCCACAAAGAAGGCATCCCAGTCAAGAATCAGACCTGAGAACCTGTAGCTGTGAGGCAACAATGCTACTACTGCACTATCAAATATCAAGCATTGCAACATTTAGAAACCACAGATATTATGAGGAACTGATCAGATCAAATATGAGGCAAAAATCTGCAATTTATTTTTACAAATGGTGGTGGGTAGGGAATTCAGGTCTTTAACACCTGCATACAAGGTACAGGGTTCAAGCCTGAGGTATTCCCTACCACACCACCAAGAGTCTAGCCACCAGTGTATAGCAACTGGGGCATTTACACACACACTTACACACACACACCAAATCCATAGCTGAAAACGACACACACACCAAATCCATAGCTGCAAACCACACACACACTTACCTGCTCCAAATCCCCGTCCACACATAAAATCCATAGCTGCAAACCACACACACACACTTACCTGCTCCAAATCCCCATCCACACATAAAATCCATAGCTGCAAACCATGCCCGTCCACATCGTGAGATCTTCCTGCCCATCCACAGCTCCAAATCGTGAGATCTTCCCCCTGACGAGACTGCAGACTCCAGACTGCTGACGTTGCATTCCGACTGCGATGAGTTTCACAGCAAGTTTCCAGGACAGTCTATTGCAGTTACAACTGCATAGACTTCTGGGATCTTGCTCTTCCATCTTTCCCAGTCCAGACTGCTGCTGAAACAGTCTGCACATGCTCCAGACTGTCTCAGCAGCAGTCCGGACTAGTACGCATGCGCAAAAGTCTGCGAATTTTGAATTTTTTTTTTTCATCTTTTATTTTTTTTTTATTTTCTTTTAATTTCTTCATTTTTTACAGCTGGGGGCGCTGCAGTCCAGCAGCATGGGTCGCCCCTGCATACAACTTCAGACTAGCCACATTTAAAGCCTGAGAATCAGAACTTTCATAAAAGTATTGTTAATATGGCTCTCAGCACACACTGGTTGAACAACAGCTTTATCAATACATGAAAAATCACTGCACATAACAAAATTCTTTGAAAGAATGTAAAAGCACTTCCAGATATGGAGTACACTGTAACCATGAGCAGTAGTGCAACCAAACACCTTCCCATCCCAAGAAGATTACATCACCAAGCTCTTGTCAATGGGCAGCAGCAGGGGTACCTGATGCCTTAATGCTGGTATCATTTAAATGCCTCCCATCCCCACTGCAATAGCATCAGAGCCTGATTTATAAAAATAAAAAAATCACTCCCTACCATGAATGTAGTGTAGGGAACATAATTGGTGTGCTGCTCTCCCACTATACTCACTAGTGCAATAATTTAGAAATTAAGTCCATCTTATTATTACTGCTTCCATATATATCCATCACAGTAGTAACAGGAAGCCATATTAAACAGAGTGCACACTGCATTTGTGCAAGTATATACTAGGATTATAAATCTAGGAGTCTAGAAATATGAAAAATGCATCATTAACTGATAAAACAGAAAAAGGCTGAAGAGGTTTACTAATGATACAAAGCCAGTACTGGTAGCAAGGACATGAAGATTCTCATTTCATTTGCTCATTTTTGTACTTATTAGCAGGCAAAATCTTTTGTCATGACAACAGGCTAGAAAGCAAAGCACTCAAAACCGCATTACTTAGTGTCACATGACTTTTCACATAATTGTGAAAAAGGACAGACTTAAGTAGAAACAATGATAAATTTATATCCAAATCTTTAAATAAACAGTGCAGTTGAAACAAGAAGGCACAACATTTAGGGCTTTAATTATTTCTAAATAAGGACTCAAGGCAGTAAAGCAACATGGTACAAATGTCACATCTTTTATAAAATAAAATAAAATAAAATAAAATAAAATGCTGGACTTACCTTCTATAGCACTGGTCTCAAACTCCGTTAACTGGAGGGTTAGATGAGGATGAGTCCATTGAGCCAAAGTCCAGACCGATGACAACCCAAAAACAAAAAAAGCCAAGAAGGCATTCTCAACAAAAAATCCTTCACAATCAGCACAAGCACACACAGCAGAGACTTTGAGTATCTAATATTCCTGTGGCATTATTTGCTGGGGCAATTGATTATCCTCACATTGAAATAACTTCATGTTTTCAGCTTTTGTTCCCACCATATGCAGGTTTGTTTTAAATACTACATGAATTTATATGATAAAGGCCTGAAATGCTACAAATGTTAACCACATGACTAAACAACCTTAATTGGTTCTTAAAGCCACACATACACAAACTAGCAAAAAGTACATACCATCTGGAGACTGTGGTGTTTTTTATTGTTATTGGTTGTCTTTTTCAACACTGAGTGAGTCCTGTGAATTATTTCATTAAAATGTATATATGCACTGTTTACTTGTGCTGCCTATTTCTACAAATACATGTGGTGTGGAACTTTTCTCTCCAGGTTTCTGAAAATGGTTTCTACCCAGTCAGACTTTGCTGGTAAACCAAGGCAAATAAATAAATAGATATCTTTATACATTCTCTGGGATTCAGAAAGACTCTTACCACCAGCACTAATTGGCTAACTTGGGACTGCCAATTAACATGACAGCAAAAATCTCCCATTCAGAGACATGTTAAAACCATTTTGAGAAATACCTTATTAGTAGCTAATTCCCATGTCTCTGAATCAAACACTGCGCTCTCAGACTTGAATGTACTAGTACTCCCAAACCTGCCTATATATCACAATTGCATAGACACTTTCCAATATATACACACACATGCACATCCAGCCAACAGCAAATAAACTGTGGCAGACATGCACACACTCATGGAACCTCTCATTCACACACCCACATGCATACTTACCTCCTGTAGGGTGACCCTCTAAACATGTACACATACACACATACACATTTACATGGTATCTACCTGTAGCTGCGCTATGCATCATGATCCATCCCATACGATTGAATGGGTGTGCGCTGCATATAGAACTATGTTTCCTTATAAACATATTATACGTAAAAGGTCTTAATATATGCAGCAAGCATTTACTTACACAGGTAGGTTAGACTCAATGCACCCTGGAACTGCTATGTTTCTGACTAAACTAAAACAGCAAAACCAAGCAAGCAGTTAGGACTTATGGGTTGATAGGTTCATATGTGTATACTAGGCTACCAACCACTAGGGCCTTTATAAGCCTAGTTGTACTACCCAAATGTGTCCCACAAGTTATATATTTTAAACATTTATTTAGGGTGATTGTTGTCTATGACATAATTTACTGACTGCCTCTGTCCATCAGAGACAGAGGTGGCAGAACAGGGGTGAATTTTCCATTACCCATCCAATGCACAAAGTTAAGCTTAAATACAGTTAGGGAGGGATTTGGTTTCACATGGATGAGGAGCCTATTCCAGATAATGGGAATTCACTGAGATACATCTCTGTCTTTCCAGTATGTCCTAGTTATGTTGCAAGCAAAGGTTAGGTCTTTAGATCTAGTAGTTCTGATGCTGTTTGTTTTGTGGATATGCATAAAAGTTTATCTGAGGGGATCCAGGCTTGCCTTGTATGCCAGGCATAGATCGCCTCTCAGTAGTCTGTAGTCGACCAAGTGCATTGACAGAGCTTTGAGGCTAACCACATAGGACATTGTGTTTCTTCCCTGTATTCTTTTTGTCAGGAATCTTTGCTGACATTCCAGTTGCTGCATGTGTCTGCTGAGGTACATACTGAAGGGGGCATTATACTCAATGATGGATCTGATGAGGGACGAGTATAGTGGTACAATGACTTTCCTAGACCTAGATGCCATGTCCTTATTTATAAGTTGAGAAACATAGAAGGATTTCCTTACTGGCTTTGACACTTGTTGGTCAAAGGCCAGGTTACTGTCTAAATGTGTTCCTAGATCCCTGACTTGTGGGTCACCATTTAGGGGATGGACAACTTCCCAAAAAGTACTATAATGCATTTCTTGGCATGAATTTTAAGAAATGGCTTTGGCAGCAGTCATTTGTCTGTGTTAGACCCTCTTGTAAAATGTTTGCATCTTGGGGGATTCTATGAATGCTCTCAGTTTGCAATCATCTGTGAACATGGTCAGCCAGAAACCTTTGACATTGGCCCTGATTTCTGACAAGTAAATGCCCTAAGGAATTCCACTGGTAACCGGCCTCTTTGTGGAGGTGGTCTCACCAATTCTAACTTCCTGTTTCCTATCTGTGATCCAGCTGGCTATCCAGCACATTATGTAGGGGTTTATGCCTAATTCTGTAAGTTTCTGTCAAATACCTTAGCCAGGTCAATGTAAGCAGTGCGCACCATTTTACCCTCATCCATTACCTTGGTGAACTTCTCAAAAAAATCTACCAGGTTCAGTAGGCATGATCTTCCTTTGACAAAGCCAAACTAGGATGGATTAGTGTCTGAAGGTCTCCTGTGTCTTTGTTGATCATTTCCATGATACTTATTTCTATGGCTTTGTATATAAGAATAGTCACACTAATGACTGTAGTTTCCGAGATCTGTCGAAAGTCCACCCTTATGAAGAGGGATGACTGTTAAGTCCTACATTTTCATGGCACAAAGCCTGTTTGAAGACTATAGTTAAACAGTAACTCAAGGGGCTCTGACTGGTTATATTTTAGTCTGTTCAGGAAGCATCTTGGGATACTATCGGGACCCAATGAGGCTGTGTTTTTGGCCTTAGCAAGCGTAGCTAGGACATGCACTCACTTTATGATTGGAGGTATTATGTTTGAAGATATTTCTTGGGAGTGGCCGGGGGTAAGTGGGGTGTAAAGATGGAACTGAATTTGTCAGCCAGGAGTTTCACTATATGCTCAGTTAATTGAATGTAACACCATTAATCATCAGTTCAGCACACTGCTGTATGTTGCCTTTGAGGTTTCTGACATAGATAAAGGCGGCCTTATGATTGTCTTTTGCCTGAGAAAATATCTTGACTTCAAAATTGGCTTTATTGGACTTAATTAACCCACTTAGTTGCCTATTTAATTTGATGAGAGAGCTCTTATCTTTATGGGTGTTACACTTCCTGATATTAGCCATGTTTATCCTGGCTAATACTAGGGGGACAATCAACCTGTAATTAGATAATCCTTTAGGATCCTTTTACTTCTAACTTATTATTCAAATCTCCCCTTCTTAAATTTTTAGCAACCATGTCTATTACCCTAAAAGAAAAAAAAAGTGTACTGCTCCCATATCACTGATGTGTTTAGCTAAATAATTAGTAGGAGCATTTCTCTTAATCTCAGATCTATGTTTATTACATTAAAACCAATTCTGAAACATAAACAGTTATGTTTGAAATAAATTTTGGCATGTTTCTTTAAGTTTTTCAAATGCTTTAATTGTTTAATTGTTAAATGAATGTTATTGCCTGTGCAATTTTTAAATTTCTATTTAAGAGATGTTGATTTATGAACTGGCATAGCACTGAGGAAGGGTTGCTACCTGAAAGCTTGAACACAGCAACATGTAGCTAAAATAAAACTTTAATGTGTAAACATTAAAGTTTTATTTTAGCTACATGTTGCTGTGTTCATTTTAGCACTGGTTTTCTGTGTATGAATTTTAGCTTTGCCTTGACTCTTGGATTTTTGGTTGTGGTTTGTGGTTTTGATTTTGAGGATTTTTGGTTGTGGTTTGTGGTTTTGATTTTGAAGGACACAACGTTATAGTCCAACTTTACCAGGGAGGATGTGATGTTGGAGGTGCAGTGTTTTCCCATATTTGTGAGTACAAGGTCCACTATGTTGGAAACTCTAGTGGGCCTATGGACTAGTCAAGAGTGCTATTATGGGCCTACAGATCTGAGGCTAAGTAGGATTCCCAATCTGCAGAAGAGTAATTAAATTCCCCCATGACTAAGGTGTTAAGTTGGATGGAGAGTGTCTCCAGTAGGTGTAAGTATGTGCTATGAGTTTCATGGGAAATTGAAGATGACCTAGGATATGGTACGGGGTTTTATCTGTGGTGACCTGCACATAGAGAAAATCCAGTGCATCATCCTGTTTAACTAACCTAGAGGTAAGCATGTTACTGATTTATATCGAGACACCTAAAACCTTAGTTCCTGTCTGTGCAGCTACTTGTCTAAAAGTGTGGAAGTCACTGAAACCTTGCATTGCTGGGGTACTGTCTGCAGCTTTAAACCATGTCTCAGTAACTGCACAGATGTCTATATTCTCCAGGGTAAGTAAGGTTTGGAAGGAGTGCAGTTTTGTGTTTGGCCTCCTGCTTGGACAAAGCATAGTTTTTTGTTTAGATTCTGAAACAAAAGATGGTTCCACATTTGTTAAATTTACCATAAGCCTAGCACTACTCCCTTTAAACTGTTATAACAATTATGTGATTTAAACATCAAAGGATCACAGAATATTACAAAGTAATTAAGTCTAAGCAAGCAGTAATGCCCAAAATACTGAGTATAACTGGGGAAATAATGCATACCAAGGGGTGCTGTGAAGCTCAATGTCACAGAAGAAGGGCAAATACACTCCTGGAAGAGTGTTATTTCCCCAGTAACACCCACAATGGAGAACATTACTGTAAATAGATGATGGGCTATTTCTTAAATTGTTTCCAATTTGATATGCATACATATAAATATATATACATACACAGATAGATAGAGTTACATGTTTATATTTTTTGATGTAAAATAGTTTTTCAATCTAATATTTCAAAGTTGCTGTAGCATATGCAATTATTGGAGGAAGTATTTTACATCCATAATATGGGTCTAGGACTATTCACTGAAAGCACATTTCACTGAAAGTCAAATGACTGTGCACAGATCACTGAAAGCACAATTCACTGAAACACATTTCACTGAAAGTTATATGTTGCCTTTTCCCCACTGTAGTGCAACCCTGGAGTTAAAATATATAGTAAGGGGGCACTGCCCCCCACATTGGGGGGGTGTGGGGGCATAGCCCCCCACATAGTTTGGATATATATTAAGTTTAGAAAAGAGTAATTTATTGAAATTGCAAGTATCCATGTGTATATTTCAAAATATTTAAAATAAATGTTCATGTATAGATAAACGTACAAAAACAAACAATGTTAAAAGTAATACATGGATTTTAATTTTAATAAGGGGCCAAGGGACAACCTATCATTAAGCCCAGGTGCAAGGCACACATTAGTTCTGATCTGCCACTTGAGTTCCAAAAACTCAAGATATAGGTCAGAAGGTCCCCCTCCAGGGCCAAAGTCCACATGGTCAATGGCCCCAAATTTAAAAGAATGTACATGTTTATCTATACATGAACATTTATACATCTATTCATGTATCTATAAATATATATATATATATATATATATATATATATATATATATATATATATACATTTGCAGACACTGTAATTATTATTTTGTAGAGAGATTTGGTGTCATGTTATTCAAGTACTACCAGTACGATATGTTTTATGATTTAGTTGCTCATGTTAAGTGGTTAGGGTCTAGTAATGTGTTTAGTGAGGAGGAAATTATGTCAATTTTTGTGGTGATTTTCTAACCAATGATATTTATTTATTCATTATTTATTTATTTATATTTGTTGACCGGGAGTGTCCGACTGGACGTAGGTCCATTTTCAGCGGAGGCCCGGGGAGAAAAGCTCCACAGTTAAAATAAACAGACAGTAGTTACATTGGATTACATAGCGATTAACAATTTACATAGCAATTACTTACAATATATTTACAGATGAAGAACATAGTACATTAGTAGACAACTAGAATCTTTATCTGTGAAGTACATACCAAACATTAACAAATGTTACAAGAAGAAGTTTGTGCTGTATAATAAGTACTGGCTTATGAGCATCTGAGCTTGCTATAATCAAGGTAGTTAGTGGAGTGGAAAGAAAGGTAGTGGTTGGATGGGGTGGGTGATATTAGACTGGGAGTTGCAAGGGCATAGCCAGCATGTTTTTAGGTGCGCTTTTAGTAAAGTTTTGAAGTGGGTGCATGATGGTATGGAGGTAATTGTGGGTGGGAGGGAGTTCCATGATTTGGCTATGGTGCAAGAGAATAGTGCTTCACCAGCAGAGTTATTTACTTTAATGATCTGCAAGTTATTTTTGTTGCTGGATCTTAGTGGTCTGGTGGTGTGATAGGGTTGGAGTAGATTCTGGAGGGATGGGATATTCAGTGGATGGTTTACTAGTTTGTGGGCGAGTGAGAGTTGATACCATTGAAGGAGGTGAGAGAGTTCAAGCCAGCCCAGTTCAGCAAGTGAGAGACAGTGGTGACTACGGTAGGATGCCCCTGTGGCACACTTTGCGATTTTGTTGTAGCAGGTCTCTAGCTTGTTTAGATCGCATTGCCTTAGGTTGGTATATATTGGAGAGGCATAAAGTAGGGTGGAGATAAGGTGGGAATTTGCTATTGAAATCTTTGCTGCTTTGGTGAGAAGTTGCTTATTTCTGTATAGCGCTCCTAGTTATTTGTGGACTTTTTTTATGGTCATGGATATGTGAATGTCAAATTTTAGTTTATTGTCTATTTCCACTCCTAGCAATTTGGTGTGTTCAGTTGGGTATATAGTGGTGTTGTCTTTTGCTGTGATGTTAAAGTGAGAGTTGTTTTGAGTATGTTTGGTGGGTTGGAAGATGAGTAGTTTAGTTTTGTTTGGGTTGAGTATTAATTCGGCATCGGATAACCAAGTTTCAACAGAGGAAAAGGCTGCCTGTGTGACTTTTTGCAGTTTGGGTAGGGACTGGGCTGAGCAGATGATGGTTGAGCCATCTGTGTATTGTATGAGTGTGCCATGTTTGGTGGCAGAGGCTAGATTATTGGTGAAAACAGAGAAGAGTAGGGATCCACGGATGGATCCTTGGGGAACCCCTATGGAGACAGGTAGTTGGGGAGATATGTCATTCCGCCATACAACAGACTGGTTTTCTGTGTATGAATTTTAGCTTTGCCTTGACTCTTGGATTTTTGGTTGTGGTTTGTGGTTTTGATTTTGAGGATTTTTGGTTGTGGTTTGTGGTTTTGATTTTGAAGGACACAACGTTATAGTCCAACTTTACCAGGGAGGATGTGATGTTGGAGGTGCAGTGTTTTCCCATATTTGTGAGTACAAGGTCCACTATGTTGGAAACTCTAGTGGGCCTATGGACTAATCAAGAGTGCTATTATGGGCCTACAGATCTGAGGCTAAGTAGGATTCCCAATCTGTAGAAGAGTAATTAAATTCCCTCATGACTAAGGTGTTAAGTTGGATAGAGAGTGTCTCCAGTAGGTGTAAGTATGTGCTATGAGTTTCATGGGAAATTGAAGATGATCTAGGATATGGTACGGGGTTTTATCTGTGGTGACCTGCACATAGAGAAAATCTAGTGCATCATCCTGTTTAACTAACCTAGAGGTAAGCATGTTACTGATTTATATCGAGACACCTAAAACCTTAGTTCCTGTCTGTGCAGCTACTTGTCTAAAAGTGGGGAAGTCACTGAAACCTTGCATTGCTGGGGTACTGTCTGCAGCTTTAAACCATGTCTCAGTAACTGCACAGATGTCTATATTCTCCAGGGTAAGTAAGGTTTGGAAGGAGTGCAGTTTTGTGTTTGGCCTCCTGCTTGGACAAAGCATAGGTTTTTTGTTTAGATTCTGAAACAAAAGATGGTTCCACATTTGTTAAATTTACCATAAGCCTAGCACTACCCCCTTTAAACTGTTGTAACAATTATGTGATTTAAACATCATATGATCACAGAATATTACAAAGTAATTAAGTCTAAGCAAGCAGTAATGCCCAAAATACTGAGCATAACTGGGGAAATAATGCATACCAAGGGGTGCTGTGAAGCTCAATGTCACAGATGAAGGGCAAATACACTCCTGGAAGAGTGTTATTTCCCCAGTAACACCCACAATGGAGAACATTACTGTAAATAGATGATGGGCTATTTCTTAAATTGTTTCCAATTTGATATGCATACATATAAATATATATGCATACACAGATAGATAGATAGAGTTACATGTTTATATTTTTGATGTAAAATAGTTTTTCAATCTAATATTTCAAAGTTGCTGTAGCATATGCAATTGTTGGAGGAAGTATTTTACATCCATAATCTGGGTCTAGGACTATTCACTGAAAGCACATTTCACTGAAAGTCAAATGACTGTGCACAGATCACTGAAAGCACAATTCACTGAAACACATTTCACTGACTTTTTGCAGTTTGGGTAGGGACTGGGCTGAGCAGATGATGGTTGAGCCATCTGTGTATTGTATGAGTGTGCCATGTTTGGTGGCAGAGGCTAGATTATTGGTGAAAACAGAGAAGAGTAGGGATCCAAGGATGGATCCTTGGGGAACCCCTATGGAGACAGGTAGTTGGGGAGATATGTCATTCTGCCATACAACAGATTGTTGGCGGTCAGACAGGCAACTCTGAAACCAGTTGGTGACTGATTGTGAGAAGGATAGGTTATTGAGGACAGAGATAAGTTGTTTGTGTGGGACCATGTCAAATGCTTTAGATAGGTATAGGAAAGTAGCAGAGGAGAGATAGCCATTGTTTTTATGCTGAAGGATAGTGTTAGTAAAGGAGAGTAAGGCAGTGCTGGTGCTATGGTTTGGTCGGAAACCATGCTGAGTATTGGAAAGGAGGTTGTTAGTAAGGAGGTAGTCTGAGACCTGAGAGTGTATGCATCTCTCTAGTATTTTGGAAAGTGGAGAGAGAATAGCTATGGGGCAGTAATTGGTTAGTTCTGTGGAGGGTCCACCTTTGTGGAGGGGAATTATATGTGATACTTTCCACAGTGTGGGACCGTAACTTTCTGACAGAGATCAGTTAATCAAGATGGATACCTGGTAGGCCAGAGCATCAGCTGCGATTTGTAGGTATTAACTTGGGAGGTTGTCTGCTGCTAATCTGGTGGGCTTAAGTTTAGTTAAGAGTTTTTTTATGTTGGAGGTAGGTACAGGAGAAAATGAGAAGGCAGTGGGGAGATTACTAGTTGAAGGTGTGGGTTGGAGGGAGGGGAGGTTGTGTTGTTTACCTAGTGATAATATGGTTTGTGTGAAGTGTCTGTTGAATGAAGTAGCAATATTTTCTGAGGAGTGAGGGATGTTAGGAGGAGGGGTACTGACTTTACCTGGGTGGAGGATGGAGTTTATGGAGGACCAGAATTGTTTGGGGCTGTGTTGGGAGGAGTCTAGGGCAGACTGGTAGTATTGGAATTTGTCCTGTTTTATTAGCTTTTTGACTCTATTGCGTAGTTCTAGGAATTTCTGTCTAGTTGAGGGAGTTTTGGTTCTGCGCCAGTGCTCCCAGGCTTTATCCCTGTTTTTCATTTCTGATTTAGTGGTTTTCTGTAGCCATGGGGAAGGTTGTGCTTTGATTCTGGAAAGTCTTATGGGGGCATGGTAATTAAGGATGCTCAGGAAGGTAGTATTAAAAAATGCAACTGCATCATCAAGACTGAGGTACTTTAGAGGATGCCAGTTACATTCTTTGAGGGAGGAGATGAATGTGATTGGGTTAAAGTTTAGTTTTTTATGTATTTGACGGTAGATGACAGGTTTAGCTTGGTATAGGTATTTTTTGAGTATGAATGTTGGGGAGTGATCACCGAGGCTATCTGATAGGCAGCCTGTTATATATGACAAGGGGCTCTTACTGACTAGTATCCAGTCCAGCGTAGTGTGCTTGCTGGAGTTTTTATTTATCCTGGTTGGCGACTGGACTAGTTGGGTGAAGCCATGAAGGTTTACATGATGGGTTGGATGGTTGCCAGAACAGGATTGCCAGTCAATATTGAAATCACCTAAAATGATAGTTTCTTGGGGGAGATGGTGGGTAGACCAGTGAGGAACTTTTCTAGTGGAGGGCTGTTTTGCCCAGGTGGGAAGTAGCATCCAATTATGTTGATGGTTTTGTTTTGGTTTATTTTGAGGTTGGTATATATTATTTCTTCATTGCCTATTTGTGGAGCTGATGATTTTAAGATCTGGATGTTTAGATGCTGTTTAAATATTATAGCTACACCACCTCCTTTCTTGTTTAGCCAGTCTACTCTTAGTATGCTATAACCTGTAGGGAGTATTTGCTCACTGGTAATGTGAGGTTTTAGCCAGGTTTCTGTCAGGATGACTATATCTGGGGAGTACAAGTCTGGTGGCATGGAGTTCATGGACTTTGTTGGATATACTTATAATATTTAGGCTTAGTAGAAGGAAGTCACTTGGCTTTCTATTGGCTGTAATATGGGAGAAGTTGTGGTTTCTAGTCTGATTATGAGGATTGGGGTTGGAGATGGTAGGGCCAGGGTTGGGGTGGATATCTCCACTTAGGGCTAGTTTAGATATGCATGAGGTTATTAGTTTTCTCAGTTTTTGAATGTGTTTGCTTATAAGGGAAACTTTATGATTGTGCTCTTTGGGTAATAGATATGGTGGGAGGGTTATTGTGTTAAGTTGTAGGTTTGCTTTATGTTTGAGTAATATAGTTGGTAGAATATGTGGGGGGTGCATAGGGATGTTTCTTGAGTTGGTGGGAGGGGAGCTGAGTGAGGGTGAGACATGAGTGGTGGTGTGAGTAGTAGTACAGTGGTAGTGGTTGAGTGGGGGAATGATGGAGCTTTGGTAGGATGTAAGATATGCAAGGAGAGTGCATGCAGTGAGCATAGGTAAGGTATGCTTGTACATGTTAGCTGAGGTGGTGTGATAGTATTGGGAAGATGGAGGAGGTAGTGTTGCCTTCGCCACCTCTACTCCTTGCATCCTCACCATTCCTCTATTCTCCTTCTCATTCACACACATATATTCTGTCTTAGTCCTGCTGACCTTCATTCCTCTTCTCTCTAGAGCATATCTCCACCTCTTCAGGGTCTCCTCCACCTGTTCCATACTCTCACTATAGATCACAATGTCATCTGCAAACATCATAGTCCACAGGGACTCCTGTTTGATCTCGTCTGTCAACCTGTCCATCACCATTGCAAATAAGAAAGGGCTCAGAGCTGATCCTTGATGTAATCCCACTTCCACCTTAAACGCATCCGTCACTCCCACCCCAGACCTCACCGCTGTCACACTACCCTCGTACATATCCTAAACCAGTCTTACATAGTTCTCTGACACTCCCGACTTTCTCATACAATACCACAACTCCCCTCTAGGCACCCTGTCATATGCTTTCTCTAAGTCCACAAAGACACAGTGCAACTCCGTCTGACCTTCTCTGTACTTCTCCATCAACACTCTCAGAGCAAATATCACATCTGTAGTGCTCTTTCCTGACATGAAACCATACTGCTGATCACTAATCATCATGTCCCTTCTTAACCTTGCTAACACTACTCTTTCCCATAACTTCATGCTGTGACTGATCAATTTAATCCCTCTGTAGTTACTACAGCTCTGCACATCACCCTTATTCTTAAAAATCGGTACCAAAACACGTTTTCTCCATTCCTCAGGCATCCTCTCACTTTCCAAGATTTCATTAAACAATCTAGTTAAAAACTCCTCTGCCATTTCACATAAACACCTCCATGCTTCCACTGGTATGTCATCTGGACCAACAGCCTTTCCATTCTTCATCCTCTTCATAGCTATCCTTACTTCCTCCTTGCTAATCCACTGCACTTCATGATTCACTATCCACACATCATCCAACCTTCTCTCTCTCCCATGCTCTTCATTTATCAACCCCTCAAAGTGCTCTTTCCATCTCCTTAACACACTCTCCTCGCTTGTGAGTATGTTTCCCTCATTATCCTTTATCACCCTTACCTGCTGCACATCTTTCCTAGCTTGGTCCTTCTGTCTAGCCAATCGGTACAGGTCCTTTTCTCCCTCCTTAGTGTCCAACCTTTCATACAACTCTTCATATGCCTTATCCTTAGCCTTTGTTTTGCTAGATGAGGTTTTTTTTATTTACCTATTTTTCATTATTTTATTCTAAAAAAAGTTGCATTAAATAAGCATAAAAATGGTGCCAATTTACTTTTTCCTGTCCAAGCATCATGATAGCTGTATATGATGCTTTGAAGTGGCAGACATGTTTTTAGCCAACTTTACTGGCACATTAACACTGTTAGAGAATGTTTATTCTTCAAACAAAATGAGGATGTATATTTTCCCCTTGTCTAATAACCATTTACACCTTGACAGTACCCACCCTCATGATGCTCCTCCTGCCTCCAGGAGGTCAAAACAAATCAATCCAGGAAAGAATTCAAAGGTGACCATAAATTATTACAAATCATATTGAAGGATACAAGAGTGTCATTCTGCATTACATGTAATTTTCCAGAGATAGGGTAAGCACTGGGTAATACATCCACCCTTCTAGAATGTTTTGATTTACAGACTGAAACCCTTAGTTTGAGAGTTTGAAGAGTTGTTTGTCTTGCAGAGGTCATGGAGATCTAAAAGAGTTGGGCCCTCAGTACAGCAGACTGTAAGACATAGGATGTCACTCAGAAATGTACATGCATAAGGACAGGGCGTCTAGACTGTCTTGGTAGCTAAAGGTCTTCAGACCAATGATATTTTTAATTAGAAACCTTCAGGACCTTTTCACCTATACAATGTGACTGGATTAGTAGATTTTGACGGGTGCACCTAGTTAAAACCCACATGAACACAGGGAGGACATGCATACTCCACACAGAGGGCATCCCAGCCAAGAACCAAACCTGAGAACCTATTGCTGTGAGGCAGCACTGCACACAACTATGATGATGTAGTTGGATACAGTTAGCCCTCTTACAAACAGTATATGTATTCATGGGCTAATATCAAAGTTGAAGAATGTTCACATCCTCTAGTTTCTGCTGTTTGCTCAGTTTTACACAATGATTGTAATAACTCTGACTCATTTGTGAAGAAATGGGCATGCATCTAAATCCTGCTTCACAACTATACTCCACAAATGTATTTTGTAAAGAAGTTACAAAATACATTTGTAAAGAAGTTAGTACTTACTCTATAGCCATAATGCAATAAAGAATAGTTTGCAAACCTGCATTTCATATTTGCACTGACATGTAATTAACATGCAAGACATGTTTCCAAGGATTGCTAGATTAGAATGAGTAGTCCCTGGGTAACACAATCTGTATTTTGGTCACTGAATGATTACATTTGCAGACCAAGTTACATATTTATTTTCTAAGCAATGTCTAATCCTTCATAGTGTTTTAAAAGACCATGGTAAATTGGCTATCTGTTTTTCTTGTGCTGTATATTTTGCAGATTAACTTTATTCTAATATCTCCCTGTGGGCATGTAAAGAAAATATAGGTACGGTATGTATATATATAATGTTCTTATGCCGCGGTGGTACAGCAGTAGTGTTGTTGCCTCACAGCAAGAGGTTCTTCTGTTTGATTCTCGACTGGAGTGCCTTCTGTGTGGAGTCTGCATGTCCTCCCCGCAGTCGAGTGGCCTCCGAAAGACATGCGTGAATGGGCATGCCTTCGCTGAAGGTTGGGCATCAGACTGGCAACTCTGCACCATAAAAATCTACTGCCAATCATTAGCGGACCAGAGTTCCACTGTGGCGACCCCTAACCGGGAAAAGCCGAAAAGACAAACATGTATATATAATGTTGTTATGATGTAGCTGCTGAAATGTCCTGGATCCCATGTCTTCTGATAACTGAATTACAAAGAAATTAATATCTTCTTCCTCTTCTTTCGGCTTTTCTCGGTTAGGGGTCGCCACAGTGGATCACCTGTCCGCTCATGAATGGCAGTGGAGTTTTACAGTGTTGAGTTGCCAGCCCAGCACCCAACCTTCCACAGAAGGCACACACAGGGATGCACTCACACATAGGGCCAATTTAGAGTGTCCAATCCACCTACAGCATACAAATAAATGAATATAAATGTCAAAATTACAAAAAACAGAGTCAACCTTTGCTGTCTTTGTTGTACAGAATGATAATTTCATGGCAATACAAGCATATTTTTTCCAGACAGAATTTAAGAATACTGTTATCTCATCCCTGCTTTATTCATTTTATCCATGTATTTTATTTGTCATCTGTATGGTTCACAGGCAGGAGTATTAACAGCAACTTTAATTATGTGGAAAATTCAGTAACAAAGAAGCGCACTTTCTAACTCAGTAATAATGGTATGGGCATTGTGGACTGAAACATAGTTACTCATGGTAGAACTGCTAAAATAGTAACATAGTTACCCATGGTAGAACTGCTAAACCAAAAACATAGTTATCCATGGTATAACCACTAAACTAATAACACACATCTGTATTATCATTATTAAATAGATGGTTACAGAATAACTGTCTGATACCATATCAATTAAATGTCTACTCTGCAAAGTAGCTTCATCCAAACCAGGACTTTTAGAGCTTATACTATTTTGAAAATAAATTACATCTAAATGTGGTTGAAGAACAAACTCGGACACCTCCAGATGTGGTACTAGTCTTCCATTCCTCTAAGTATGACAACTCCAGAATCAGTGTAGCTTATATAAATGCCAGAGTGCAGGTGATCAGATTCTGGAACCTCTGTCTGCCCAACTCATATGTTGATCATTTAGCAATCACACTGTAATCCTAGCCTAGGTAGGATATTTTAATGGGAATTGTGGGATGAGTTGGAATGTGGTTTGGGTATCCAGTAACATAACAGCTAAAATATGGAGTTTATCTGAGCAATTCCAATTATTTTTGTCTTCCATTGATACTGCATTCTTTTTACAGTGTTATTTTACTTATATTTTCTTTGAGTTTTATTTATTTATTTTAGTTTTGACTTTTAGGACAGAACACAAATGTTATATATTTATTTTGTGAGACATTAAGCTCAAACAGTCTGTCAATTTCATCCAAAATCAGCCTTTAATTAGACTTCTCAGCTACATTGTACAAGTTGTCACAGACTCCTAACCTCCTTTTAGCTACTTTTACTTGATCCAGAATTTCCTACCATCTGGTCAGGACTGAAGGGTTGACCTCTGACCTAGAACTTAATTTTTCTGGTAGCAAGGATAGTTTTATTACACCATCCCTTCATCCACAGTTCTTCCTCCTACACAGAACTGTCCCCACTTTTGTAACACCCCTGTCAGATCCAACCAAACTATAATTGTCAAAATTCCTACTCTTCTTTGCAACCTCACTAGCATAATTCTTTCTACCCAAACTGGCCTCCTTTCTTGTCATTGACTAAATAATCCTACTTGCTGTACATACTAGCATCTGGCATTATATAATGAAATGTTTTTATTATTCAAAAATGTACAAGCTGATTGGACAGCCCAATATTGTAAATCTAGCTTTACTCATGGAAAATAGTTTGGTAACAATGGCACAAGGATATTTACTTTTTGGCACAGCTGCAGGGATATTTACTTTTTTCAGAACAGCTACCAAACTCAGTTACAACTGCTCTTTAAACTATGCCACTATGAGTACTAACTGCAAAACAAAAATCTGGGCAGCAAAGCATTCTGCATGTATACTCATCTGGTCTTAACTGAAGAAAAAATGAGGGTGCAGGATGCTAGGAGATGCATCTCCAAAAATACAGCACCTTGATGCCAGTTAGAAAAAAGTAACATCTATGAGAAAGAGATACTTTGCAAGCATCACAACATACATCCTGAACGTCTGAGCAGTACATACTTTAGAAATCTACAAGGAAGAAGCTGCAGAAAACATCAAGAGTTCATTTATACAATGGCATTATTTAAAAAGTAAGGGTTTCTTTTTTAAATAATTTAATTATATAATAGCAACAGTCCACAACTGCCTGTGGGTACCACAGGATTTAGTCACAGTTGACTTTGTCTAATCACAAGGGTAAAACACTCATGAACAAATTACACCAACGGTGGGCAAATCTACAATACCCACAACCAGTTGTGGATTTCTGTTAAATTAACTCGTACTGAAATATTCATTCTTTTTGGATTAGTTCAGCCTAGCAGCTCTTCTTTATATGTTACATTTACAGCACATTAATTTACTTACTTTCTTTCCTAGTTATTCTTTAAACTTCTGGTGACTCTCTCAGACAAGATCCAATAACCTACTTTTGCCACGGTTATCTAAATGGGTCTATATTATATATTCAAAGTTTCAAAACGTTGAACCTCATATGCTCAACAAAATATGAGCAAAGTTTGAAACATCAAAAAATATAATAAAATATTTAAAAAAAAAAAACTTACCTCAACGCTCTGAACACCCCCCCCCCCACTTAAATATACCAACTCTGAGATCGCACTTCAGTGCAGAAAAGGGACATTTTCTCATTCTGTGCCATACGGAGATGCTGCTTTTCACCTTCAAACTTTTTAAAATTCGATCATATGGTGTTGACCATATGACATTCGAACTTTAAAACATTTGAATAATTAAAAGGGACCCATCTAAACTTGACTCCTCTATTTGTGGTCTGACACATGTCTGCCCTTTCCACATTATACCACTACACTGAACAATTAGTTCCCTTCTCACGTTACTTTCACCCCACAAAGATACTGCCTGCAGCCTTCCACTACCTGAGCTTGTAAGCAAAAACATGTCTCCTTTGGTCCAAAGAAACTGTAGTCTGTAAACTTACCATGTAAATGTAAACAAATGGATTATTTTCTTGTGCATGTAAAAGTTTGTATCTCTCATGCATAACTGCCTTTTATGTAATCATGTAGCACTATTTTGTATCATGAAAGTCTCAAGTTCCAAAATGTGTTTGTTGAAACTCTAGCATCTTCGTCTATACTATGTTATGTATTTTAACACAGCATTTCAGGCGAGTTGGACTGTGCTTTCAGCACAAGTTTGAATTACGTAGCTATTTGAAACTCAGTAATTTATAATTGAGCTACATTTGGAACTCTTTTGAAATCTCTTTCAATCCTACCAGGCTGGCTTTGAGTACATAAGTGACATAAATCATAATATATGTGCGCTCAAGTTCTGTTGAGGTAGTATAGTAAGATGCATAAATGTAATGCAGACGGATTCATGTCATTTATTTGAACATCTTGAATGTCAAGTGATAAAAGTCGACATTCAGAATGTCAAAAATCAAAACTGGAAATAAAAGCAGTAAAAGTATCCTTTTCTAGCGGCGGGGGTGCATAACTCCTCTGAGCACCACACCCCCTGCTAATTATATGTATTAATTCAATGATAAACTACAGTGGGAAAATTCCCTGCTCTCCCACAGTCGGTTCCCCAATCCCCACTATATTGTGGCACATACGTATTCAGTCTTCTGGATGGCTATATTTTGTCACTTATGCTCCCTGTGCATACAGGTCTAGGCAGCATGCCTGCCAACAGTAAACTGCACTCCCCGCAATGCTATTTGTTCTAACCATTCAAGGTAATATGGTGTTACAAGACGAGAAAGTATACTGCTGAGCATTAAGTGACTGGAAAATAGCTGAATCCAGACATTTTAACTGCCAAATAGTCACATACCCATATTATTCTGTAGTCATGTGATCAAAGTATGCAATTAAAGGTATTATTGTGCTTTTCTGTGTTGTTATTTCTCACAGTTGAGTGGCTCTGAGGATAGTGTATAAAAGTTAGGGAAGTTGGGGTGCAGGGATGGCGAGGCCCCCCCCATCACCGTAAAATGATATTTTACTGTATTGTTTTAGTTTATTAGTCAAACATTGTAAATTAACTGAGAATGTGTCATTGCTAATCAGCATGTGTATTAAGTCTCTAATTTTCTCTGATGTATTGTATATAACTAGCATACGTGAAATGTTTCAGCTCTTTTTTGTCAATAGTTTCTACTCTTCTTTGTATGTTGGAAAGTTTTATGATTCTCACTTACTGTCAGTGAGACTATGGATGTGGTTTAACATAGCATTTTTTGTTTTTGATTATCTGAAATTGCATTTGTTGGCAATGTTTTTGATTTTTCATTTGCAATATTTTAAATTCCAATTAGATGAGGTCCAATTAGTTGCTATAAATCTGTTCTAAATTATGAATTGCGCAAAGATGGCACAATGGAACTGTTATTTTCATTTCACAATACTATACCTTGTTTTATAATGCACTTAGGAGAAAGCCCCTTGTATCTTATTGAGTTTTCAATAGTGAGGGCAATGTGAATTTTACAAATCACATTTGCAAATTATTCTGACCATTGCATAGCACAATGATGCATAAGGGAGTTGCTGTTTATTGCACTATAACATTTTGTTCCGCAATCTTAGTTTATGTTCCATGGCCAATATTGTTCAGCATCTTTGCATCAAGCACAGACTGCAGCTGTCAGATCTTAATGGTTAAATAAGCTGATGATATTAAAATAAAAAGGGTAACAATTAGTGAGGAAAGTCACACGGCTTTATATCTAGAAGAGAAATGGAACACAGACATCATCACTTCCAAAGGCCTCCAGATAAACTCAATGAAAAGGAGACTTAAATTTTGGATAAATATACAAGCAATTCCTCTGTTCCTGAGAGTTCTTGTTAATAATATAAATCAGTCACTAAAGAGGAAAAACATCATTCAGTTGCATAAGAAGATTCAAAAAATATACTATATTCTCTCTCTAAAAATCCCTAAAAACAAACAAGAGTTTCCTAAAATAGTGTGGCCCCCTTACCAACATAAATACATAAAAAACAAATCAGTTTATGAAAAGAATAAAGGAATAAAGAAAACTAAGTTATAATGTAAGACTAAAACCCTGGGACTAATTACACAGACACCTCAAACACTTGAGTAATGTGTGTTCAGGACTCTGAAATGTGATTACTTAGCAGACATAAATGAAATTGACCGTATATAATTTCAACACAACAGCAACAGAAGGAAGTCATGGTTTACTCCGAGGGTAATAATTACCTGGAAATACTTTCCGGTTTGCATAAAAGAAACAATGGGCAGCTCTTCCTTTTCTTCATTAAGAAGCACATAAGTCAAATAAGCAGGTTATGATTCATAGTCTTGTCTGAAAAAATATGTATTAGAACACATCACTCTCATTTTGAATTGACTTTCTCTACAGCTCCTGAATTTGAAAAGGGCATAAGAAAGCATATCAAATGAAGATTTTTAAAAAGCCCTATATGGGTATGCAAAAGAAAAAAAATACAGTTGTGTGAGATGAACTTCCCATAACAGTAGATGTTCAGATGATCACTGCTACAGTAGCCTTAGCTTTATAGGTTACAGCCTGACATGGATATAACAGCCAGTCAGCTTCCAAAGCTTCAGGGCACCTTCCAAGTTACCAAACTGTCAGGCAGCTCAAACTGAGCCCCATTGTGAGGTCTTCCCTAGTGAGATCTGACCATAAATCAGTGTCATTCTAAGTTACTATCACACCTGACCCCAGCCTAGCACCAAAAAACTAAAGAACTTCTTCAAAGCAGATTACAAGCTCTTACGGGATGGTATAAATAGCTTCACTGCACCTCCCCCCAGATGGAACTGGCAACTACACAGAGTTCTACACAAATGCTTTATACAAACACCTGAACAACTGCATTGACTCAGCCATACCTGATAAGACCAAAACAAGCTCCTTAAGGAAGAGCAAACCTGTCTGGTGGGCAACTGCCATTAACAGGATTTATAATAAGAGGAAGAAATTGTTGTCTAAGTGTAAGAGGGAGCGATCTCTAAACTAGAAACATTCCTTCCTCAGCTTAAACAAGCAAATAAGACTTCTTGTGAAGTCCTCCAAAGCTAACTACGAATTGAAATTAGCTTCCTCAACTAAGGGCAACCATAAGGCATTCTTTAGTTACATTGGTAACATAAAAGCAATGACCCAGATTTGTGCTGAACTGGTAGTTAATGATACCACATGTACAAAGCCTGTGGACATTGCTAAGCAGTTAGCTGACAGGTTCTGTGAAATGTTCACTACTCTGTCCCTGCCACACTTACCCCAAGACATCCCTACCACCTGTCCTCTACTTTGTATCTCTAAAGAGCAGGTCATGAATGCCCTCTCTAAGGACAAAAACACAGCATCCATGGGACCTGATAACATCCTAAGTTGCATCCTACATGGGCTATAACAAGAATTAGCAATGTCATTTAGTGCAATTTTCATTCATAGTCTATGCACTGGCTTTATCCCAGCTGAATGGAAAAAGGCCACCATTATCCCCTTGCACAAAGGTGGTGCTTCCATTGACCATGGGAACTACAGACCTATTAGCCTGATTAGCCTTATTTGCAAGGCCATGGAGAGAAAATCATCATGGACTTTATCAACAAAGATATTGGTAACCTCCAAACACTTGATCCAACTCAATTTGGATTTGTCAAAGGGAGCTCATGCCTGTTAAACCTTGTGGACTTCTTTGAGACAGTCACCAAGGCCCTTGATGAGGGGAAATCTGTGCATACAGCCTACTTAGACTTAGCCAAGGCTTTTGACACCATCTCCCACTCAGGCATAATTGACAAACTCACCCAGCTAGGTTTCAACCCGTATATCATTAGATAGGTCACTAAATGGCTCACTGATAGAATCCATATAGTCAAAATAGGGGAATCCACCTCCAACAGCAGGCCTGTAACCAATGGTGTTAAACAGGGATCAGTCCTGGAACCTATACTGTTTGGAATCTATTTCTCCAACATGCAAGATAAAACTAAAGGTCTGTGGCTGACAAGGTTTGCTGATGACTGCAAACTGGAAGCATAGAATCTCCAAATAATGTCAATATCCTACAAGAGGGTCTCACACAAACAAATGACTGGTGCCAAAGTCATGGCCTTAAACTCAATGCAAAACAAAATGTATTATCATCCCTTTCAGTAAGAGTCTTGTTCCTGCTAATTACCACATCAATAACAACACCCTAAGTACACACTCTGTGGTGAGAAATCTAGGCACACAGGTTGACAGCAACCTTACCTTTGATCACCATGTCTCAACAGTGGTAAGAAGGGTATTATATATTGCTCATTTCATAAGTTAGGGCATTGCCTCCAGAAAAGATGTTATAACCTCCCTGTACTCTTCCCTAAATAGGCCAATAATTGAGTACAATGCCAGTTCCAAGCATCTGCAGCAATTGGAGAGACTACAAAGGTTCCTCTCAAGGAAAATTCAAGGTCTTCACCATCTGCCCTATGAGGATCATCTGAAATCACTGTCACTTTTATTCTGTTTCATACAGACTACTCAGAGGCGATCTCTGCCTTCCATATAAGGCAATCTTTGACCCTGCTTTATTGGAAATGCTGCATATCCATAAGTCAAATGGTACACGAGTTACTCGCTCTAATGGCCTTAATGTGGTGTGTGACATTAACAGAACCTGCTGGAGAGACAGAATTGTCTCCCAGAGGTTAACATACCTTTGGTATAGACTCTCACTTCATGTCAAGCAGAGCACCTCATTGACCCTTTTCAAATGCAATCTGGACAACTGCATGGGTAACCATAAATTCACCCCAGGGGTTCCACCTTTGTCCCTCTTGTATAGGGGTGATAGGTGCTGATCATGGAAATAAGAGTAAAACTTGGCTAGGCTTGTAAGGGACCTAGGGTCATTAGCCTAGTAACCCCCTATGTTCTTCTAATCCTATTACTAAAAGACAAGTTTGGGTGCAAAGCCCTTCAGAGCTTTCCTGCCAGCAAAGACAGGGAAGCTGAAAAAGGAAAACACTAGGAATAACAAAAAATAAATGTCCACACCCTGGCATAAAAATACACCAAAAAACAAGGGGGATGGAGGTAGCAAGCTGCTACTGCAGCAGTGATCATGGAAACTTCTACTGTTCTGATTAAGTTCAGCTTATACACCTCTTCTATGTTCTTCATATTGATCACATTTCCAGTAGCCTTAGCTATATGGGTAAATTACCCTTGTTAATTATATTTGGGAGGTGGAAGGCAAAGGGTCAAGGATCCCCTGGAGAATGGTCCTAGCAAAGCTTGATCTAGATCTAGAGAAGGAATCAGGCTTATAGTGCTTTGTAAAAGTATGTACAGAGGACCAAGTAGTAGCTTCTAGAAGCTAACCCTTTCAAAAAGCAATAAATGAAGCCACATCCATAATAGAGTGGGCCTTGATCCTGCTTGGAATAGATTTGTCATAATGAATGTAACAAAACATACTAGCCTTAGACAACCATTTGGAAATAGTCTGTTTTAACACAGGTTGTACCTTCTTCTTTCCTTCACAAGAAATGAACAATTGATCCAAACATCTAAAAGATTCATATCTGTCAAGCTAGTACCTGAGTTGTCTGTAAACATCCAAGGTGTAGTGTACCCTTTCTCCCTCAGTTTTGAATTTAGGAAAGAAAATGAAGAGATGGACAGTTTGTCTTAAAGTAAACGCAAACACCACTTTAGGCATAAAAGAAGGATTCGTTTTAAAGGAAACCCTGTCCCTATGAAGAATGAGGGAGGGTTGACTCACCGTAAGAGCTTGAAACTCAGATACCCTTCTTGGAGAAGTCAGAACAATCAGTAAAACTATGTACAATCTTAAGAACCTCAAGTCAGACAGATTAGCTGGTTGAAATGGAGGCACTGTTAGCTTCTCTAACATGAAATTAAGATTTCAAGTATGGGACACTGGTTTACTTGGAGGCTTCTTATGCAAAAACCTTTCAAGAACATTTTGAAATTAGACTGCCATGAATGAAGAGGATCCATGGGCAGACATGTTGAAATGGATGATAAATGAACCTTGATAGAGGAAAAAGAAAGGCCATAGGATAGTAACTCACATGAATATTGCATAGCCAGAGAACAACTGGCCCTGAATGGGTGCTGATTATGTTGTTAGCACCAACTAGAAAAACTCTTCTATTTGCTAATTTATGATTTTGGTGCCTTCTGTGCGGAGTCTGCATGTCCTCCCTGTGGTCGCGTGGGTTTCCTCCGGGTGCTCCGGTTTCCTCCCACATCCCAAAGACATGCTATAGGTGGATTGGACACTCTAAATTGGCCCTAGGCATGAGTGTGTGTGTGTGTGTGTGTGTGTGTGTGTGTGTGTGTGTGTGTGTGTGCCTTCTGTGGAAGGTTGGGCGCCGGGCTGGCAACTCAACATCGTAAATCTCCACTGCCAATCATGAGTGGACAGGTGATCCGCTGTGGCAACCCCTAACCGGGAAAAGCCGAAAGAAGAAGAAGTAGCAGGCTTTCTAGCCTCCATTATTATGTGCTGCACATCTTCTGAAAATAAGTGCCTAAAAGGAATTAAGATGCTATTATTCAGGAAGTAAATTAAAGATGATTGTCGTTGGGGTATATCAAATACCTCTGTTCTTGTGTGAGCAGACCCATTCTGTAAGGAAGCTTCTGATAACTTAACTTGGCCTTTCCAAAAAAAGGGAGAACCACAGTTGCCTGGGCCAGAAGGGAGACATCACAATGATCGTGGTGGTTTCCTTCCAAATCTTCAGAAGCACCCTGGATATTAGTGGAAAGACATACAGGAACATTCCTGTCCAAAGAAAAGAAAAGCTATCTGTCTTCCAGGCCTTCTTGCATTGAGTCCTGGAACAGAATTTTTCCAATTGATTGTTCAGAGATGAGGCAAAGACATCTGCATGAAGAACTCCCCACAGATGGATCAAATCTTGGAAGACCCCCCCCCAATCTAGTTTCCATACATGAGGGTCTGCCCTGGTCCTGCTCAGCTTGTTTGCCACACAGTTTTGCTCTAAAGGAATCTAGGATGCCTGTAGAGTGAGTTATCCCAAGCCAACATGGCTAGTCTGCAAAGAGGGTACTACCTGGTTCCCCCCTTGCTTATTTATGTACTACATTACTGTGGTATTGTCTGTAACCACTTGAAGAGGTCCCAGGGAACAAAGATGGTTCACAGAGTTGAGTGCCTTGATCAGGACAACCGTTATCGTGATATTTATGTGCATGTAATGTGGCCCAGATATAACACACCCCCTGCACTTTTATCCCTCCTGAAACTGCTCCCCAAGCAAACACCAAAGCGTCTGTGGTGACTGACTACTTTGGAGCAGAGAGAGAGAAGGGGAGACCTGGATTTAAGGATATCTGTTGTCTCCACCAAAAGATTTCTCTTCTGATGAACCCCAGTACTAGGATCTAAAAATATATAGGGTGTTGGTGCTGGGAACAAAGGGATTTCAGAGACCACTGTATCTTTACTAAGTAGAGTCTTGCTGGGGTATCATGAGAATCATAGATACCATGAGACCCAAAATCCTGAGGTATTCCCTTGCAGTGACTGACGTGGAAAACCTTAAAAAAACAGATTTAAATAAAGACCTATTTTTTTCCTGTGGAAGAAAAGCTTTTTGAACTGAGGTGTCTAGTTGATGTCCTAGGAACACAATTCTGTAGGAAGGAGTCAAGGAAGATTTTTTAATATTCTGTTGGAATCGCAGCTTTTGCAAGAGCTCGCTCATCCAAGAGACAAATTCCTGACATTTTGAAAAAGATTCTGCAAGGATAAGCAAATCATCTAAATATGGAAAATCTGGATAACTTGTAGCCTGCAATGAGACATAATTGTAGCTAGACACTTTGTGAACACTCCTGGTGCAGTGGATAGTCCAATGAGTAAGGAAGAGAACTGGTAATATGATCCAGACAGACAAAATCTTAAGAAAGATCTGAAGTCTTGATGAACAGGGATGTGATGATAAGCATCTTTTAAGTCTTAGTGTTATTGGAAAAGTTGAAAGAGGAAAAAGAGGTAGGTTTTGAAGTGACACAATTCTGAATTTTGCCACTATCACAGACAGATTTAGGAAGGAAAGATGCAGAATTGGTGTCCAAGCATTTTCTTTCTTTGGCACTAGAAACATCCTTGAATTAAACCCCTTCCCTACCTGGGAAGAAGAAACTGTTTGTATCACTCCTTGGGGCAGCACATGATGAAGAACAGGTGGAAACAAAAGAGTCTGATCTGCAGGATGAGGAATAATCCCCTGGAAAGGAGGAATTTACTCCTTCCTCTACCATCTGTAACCCCGAAGAATAATTTTCAGAACCCATTAATCTGAAACAATATGTTGCTAAAGATAAAAATGGAGGTTTAGACTTTCTGGAAGAGTGGGCAGCCACTGTGGTTAGCATTGCCGCCTCACAGCAAGAGGTTCTCTGGTTCGATTTTCAGCTGGGGTGCCTTCTGTGTGGAGTCTGCATGTCCTCCCTGTGGTCATGTGGGTTTCCTCCCACATCCCAAAGACATACAGTAGGTGGATTGAACACTGTAAATTGGCCCTAGGTGTGAGTGTGTGTGTGCCTTCTGTGGAAGGTTAGGCGCCGGGCTGGCAACTCGATACCATAAATCTCCACTGCAAATCATGAGCGGACAGATGATTCCCTGTGGCAACCCCTAACCAGGAAAAACCAAAAGAAGAAGAAGAAGAAGACTTTCTGGAAGAGTAAAGGGGCCACAGTAGAAGGGTGTCACAAGGTCTCTCAAATAGTCACTTGGACTGTTCTTGTTTTTGTGAAGCTGAGACTTATTTTTAGAACCCCCCTTGCCACTTCTTCGTAAAGATCTGTTTACTATGAATTCTGTTGAAACTGCTTATTCTGCTTTTTTTCCCTAAAACTAGATGAGGAGAAAGAAAATCCCTTGGACAATTTAGAAAAGAAGGGCTGAAATATCTTAGAGATTCCCTGGTTCAGCTTTCCCCTTTTATCACACTTTTTGATCACCTCTGCAGCAGAGGGGCCTAACACTAAATCTCTATACAAGAGAGAGAATTTAAAATCTTACTTTTTACATCTGGATGGTTTTGAGAATGCAGCCAAGCAAACCTCCTTAAAACATCACAGTGGCCATAGCTCTGAAAGAAGTATCAACAGAGTCATACACACATTGCAGACAACGAGTAGTGACCTGTGCTGTAGAAGAAAGTAGGTTATTTAAAGCATATTTTTCTTCACAAGAAGAAACTCTAGATAAAACATTCCTCTTACTTTCAGAATTTGTCAGAACAAACTTTAGCATATGAGCTTGACAGTTTAAAATTCTGAAATTCAAAGTTGCAGAAGTATACACTTTTTTCCTATACCTATCAATAATGTTCCCATCTTTATTAGAAAGAGTAGGATTGGAATTAACTACGTGTTTAGCAATAGCTGCTGGATTGGGTTTGGGAATAGTGTATAAACATTTAAAAGAATAAGGAATATTATACATCCTGCTATCAGAAAGATTGCAGGCAGTAAGACACACACCTTCTAAAGCAGACAGGCTAGGAGGAATGGGTGTAAGTTCTAGAAAATTCTTATGCAACAGCTCATAGTATTTTCTGAGGGACTGAGAAACTTCAGTGTTCTCCCACTGAAAACTCTAGGACAATCTACTAATAGTCTCAGAGAAAGAGAAACCCCCCACAGGGGGAATCAGAAACTGAGCCCTCCTATTTGGAAGCAGGCCAGCTGTTATATCCTTTTCAGGATATATATAGCTGAGGCTACTGCAGCAGTGATCAATATTAAGAACATCTGGTACGCTGAAAGGTCTAAAGAGCTTTTTGGCTTATGGTCTAAATAACTGATGACTGAATATAAACCATTCCTATCTCCTTCCTAAATGCAAACTTCGTCCCCTCCCCATCTTAATTTATCTCGCTGCACTCAGCCATGTACCAATACATTTAAAGATGTTGCTTTTAACTATAAATATTAATAGTCTTTTAAAGAATGGGAGGGAATCCATGTTACTCATATAAAGAAAAAATTTGTTCAGAATGCTGTGTGTGATATAATATGAAATTGATCATAAAATAATATCTCAGAAAAGCCATCTATCAAGTTAATATAAGTTGGGCCTCAAAATTAAAAAAAAAACGTGGAGGAAAATCATCTTATCAGTCCCTGACAGCATCCGTTCAAGAATAGTGAAATATTACAAGAATTTTTTTATAGCTCCACACAAGCTTGGACACTTAATGCATCCCCTCCCATCTAACACCTTACTTACTACGTATCAGCATCCTATTAGAACAAGATATGCCAACCTTAAAACCAAAAGATACCAAAGTCTATTAATTAAAATCTGGAAGCTCACAATCAGATTACAATGCAACTTGACAATGGATGGAGATATCCACCCAAATCCTGGCCCATCCTCATCTACTGGCTCTAGGTCCTTTACTAACTGTCCCACTACTACACAAATCTTAGACAAACCCCCAAACTCACTCTTGATCAGTCACCTAAATATCAGAAGTGTAAACGATAAGATTCAACACCTACATGCCCTCTTAGATGCTCTTTCCCCAGACATACTATGTCTTACTGAAACCTGGCTAAAACCTTCTACTTCACATAAAGAAGTTATACCACCAGGCTATAACATACTAAGGCTTGATCAAACCAATAAAAAGGGAGGTGGGGTAGCTGTTCTGTACAAATCCATTCTTGAAGTGTCCAATAATGCCCTGCAAACATTTCTGTTTGGCAATGCTGAAATTCTTATCACTAAGCTCCACATTAATAAGAACAAATGTATAAATCTCGTCTGTGTGTATATTCCCCCAGGCAATAACATAAATACTCTTGAAGATATACTACATTGGTTATCCAGCAATTACATCCAAGAAACCATTGTACTTGGGGACTCCAACATAGACTGGAACATGTGTTCCTCAGAACCCCCCACTCACCACATAAACCTTTATGGATTTTCACAGGTCATATTCTCCCCCACTAGGATCAGTAAACCCAACAATAAAGCAAGTATTCTGGATTGGATTCTTGTAAACACTCATCCCCTCAAATACAAGATTGGGACCCTGCCTGATGATGTAAGTAATCACCTCCTCACCTATTTAATCAGGCAAAAAGCTGATATCCACAACCAGTCCATTTTTAAAACAATAAGGAACAATAAGAATTTCAATTGCACAAATTTCCAGAATGAACTCAAATCTTACAATTGGTCAGTTCTGAAACAATTACCACTTGAAGAAGAAGTAAATTACTTTAATACCAAATTACTATCCATCCTTGACACACATGCACCAGCACAGACTATTAGAACCAAAACAAAAGTTGCTCCTTGGCTCTCAAAAGAAACCAGACATAAAATGCAGCATATAAATAGGGCTTGGACCACTTCAAGGACCACAAAAACCCCATAGATCAACTTAGATACAGACAGCCAAGAAATATAACAAAAAAATCCACCACATTAGACAAGAAAAACTATTACTGTAATCTACAAGAAAAACACCAAAACAAGACAGGTATAAAGAAACTCTTTAGTCCAGTATAGTCCTCCACTCCTACCCCCTTAGATTCTAACCAAAAACTCTCAGCAGAAATTGCCAATAACATTAACAGCTTCTTTACAACAACCATCCAGAACCTAGCTAACCAATTATCCCCTGGATGCCCATATTCTCCGGCCACTAGACCCAGCTCCCAACTCCCCTTTAACTTCAAGCCAGTTTGCACATCTTTGGTCTGAAAATTACTTAAAAAAACTAAAGCCTACAGCCTGTTGGCTGATCTCCTCCCTGCAGAATATCTACAAAAAGCTGCAGATGCCACCCCATTACTATCCTGATCAATAGAACTATAACTGAAGTATCCATTCCCTCCGTCTGGAATATATCCCATGTCATCCCAGTCCATAAAGGGGGCAGCTCTACTGAACTTCCAAACTATAGACCCATAGCTATTCTGTCACCCTTGGCTAAAATTATGGAAAAATGCATCCACAATCAACTCCTGCACTATCTTATCCATAATAATCTTCTAGCCAACACCCAACATGGCTTTAGACCATTCCATAGTACAACCTCAGCCCTCCTCTCCTTCTCTAATGTCATTAACCAACACTGAAACAATAATAAACTTTCCTCTGCTATCTTTCTCGATCTTTCAAAAGCCTTTGATATGATAAACCACCAAATACTCATAAACACTTTGAAATCCATCTCTCTAGAGGACCAGGCCATCCAATGATTTCAATCAAATCTCAATGGTAGACAGCAGGCTGTCATATGGCAGAGCAAACTATCCACCCTTTTACCCATCACCCTCGGAATACTCCAAGGCTCCATACTAGGTCCACTATTATTTTCCATTTTCATCAATGATTTGTATAGGTGCAGTGATGTTGCTGCAGTAGCATTGTCACCTCACAGTAAGATGCTGTTTGGTTCGTTTCTCAGCTAGAGCGTCTTCTGCATGGAAACATGCATGAATGGGCATACCTTCATTGAAGGTTGTGCATCAGGGCTGGAAACTCGGCACATAAAAATCTATCTGCCAATCATTAGCAGACCAGAGTTCCGCTGTGGCGACCCCTAACCGGGAAAAGCCGAAAGACACAACAACATCAATGATTTGTATAAGGTCATCCCAAATGCAACATGCATTCAATACGCAGATGACTCCACTTTAGTATGCTTTGACACTTCACCTACAGAATTGCAGATTCTATCCCAAAATACTTTTAACACAGTTGAAAATTGGCTCCTTAACCTTCTTCTCATATTAAATCCTAATAAAACCAAACTGCTGCTTTTCTCCCCCACTCGCAGGTCTGCCCCAATAACCTTTACATTAAAATCCAACAATGGCACCATTATTTCCCCAGATTCCTCAACCAAACTGTTAGGAGTTATAACAGATAATAACATTAAGTTTTATATGCATATCAATAAAACTATTAAAACAGTTAATAAACAACTTGGCTCACTATATAGGATCAAGCGCTTCCTAACGCCATTAGCCAGAACTGTAATTGCTCGTACACATCTACTCTCCACCCTCCTCTATGCTTCCCCTCTATTTACAAACCTCAGCAAAACTAACCTTAATAAACTTTCTAGCAGCTACAATCACATTGCTAGATTTGGTACCGATGCAGCCTACAGATCTCACCACTGTCATAACCTAAATCTACTGGGATGGCTTGAACTGCCTAACCTATTTCAGGTTAACCAACTAATAGATGCACACAAGATCCTGTACCAACCAGATAATACACCCATACTTAAAAACCTTATCACCCCCTACAGTAACCTTAGCACACTTTGTTCATCTGAAAGAGTACTAGTTCAAACTCTCAAATCCAACAACACAGCCGGTAAATCTCTTTTTGCTAACTCTGTTGGCCAAACTTTAAAATCTCTTCCTACTAATCTTACATCTGAACTCTCTCTGCTCAATTCAAGAAAAGTCTGATTCAGTACTTTAAAAAATGATGGCTATGTCCTTGTCCTAATCCAGACAAACTCTAACCATCACTCGTGTGCACATGGAGGACGTCTGCCTACACTTTATTGTTTCTTAACTTATAAATCCTATGATCTCCTTGTATCTACTACCAGGTTAGCCTACTAGACATTCAATACCCTATCATTCTTAAAAACACTGTCTAGAATTTTCCATCTGAGTAAAAATGTAATAATTTGTTTATGTACATCTGTTTGTTGTTTGTTTACATTTGTGTAAAAATCCTTTTATTTGTGTTTTATTTTGTGTTTTAAACTGTAAAAATGTAACAGCTTGTTGAATGTCTTTTTGGAGCTTATCTCCCTGGGCCTCTGCTGAAAATGGACATATATCCCGTCAGACTATCCGGGTAAACAAATGTAAAATAAATAAATAATAAATACATTTGCTTTCTGGGCCATTCACAGTATATAGTGAATCTCTAGTTGTATCAGTTGTGAAAATGGATTAAGGACTTAGTGGTGCTTACCGACTAAGCACAACGTGTTAAGCATCCAGTATACTGTTCTCTACATGCTGGGCAAATTTAAGAAAGAGCTTCATGTAATGAATAGTTAAGAAGCTTTTATTGCATTAATATAACATCAACATTTATACTATGGTTCAAGCTAGAAAGTAACTCAGCTTTTCATTTTATTATCCAGTATAGACCCAAAAAAATGTTGTTTGTGTTCAGTCATGACATTAATTTCTGGCTGGATTGTCTATGTAGCAACTATGTTTTCCCCCTTTTTGAAAAAATATATTTTTAGTCCCCGTGTTACTGTGTCTCTATGGCTTAGTTAATAGTAGTGATCAATGTTTTTCTTTTTGCACAACTATTTGTATCAGACAGACGTATCCTTTATTTTACACAAGGGTGTAGCCAGGAATGCTAATTGTACTCAACACAGTATTTTATTTTTTAAGCAGCTCTGAAAACCAAAGTGGTATACAGAAAAAAATATATGTTCAGAGCAATCTAAATTAATAACTACACCATCGACTGATAAAAAAAAGTTTTTTATACTGTGGTTACATGTTTGAAAACCAGCCCCATCTCATTTATTTATGCAAGAGGTAGCACAGGAAAATAACGCACGGTTTGCTCAGTGTATGGGAGAAGCATTTAAAGAGATGTGTACAATTATGGAATGTAACACGGGGTCATAGCAGTAATATGAAATTGTGAGTACAGAACACCAGTGTCGGATTACACCCCTGTTTTTCAGTATGTAAAGATATTCCAAGTAGGCATTTAAAATCTTTGTCATCTTTGGAAATCATAAAGCAAACATTGTCCTGCACTGACACTAATGCAACATCCATAATGTAGAGAAGTATTACTCAAATCTGAGCAGCTGCATCTGCTGCTGACACAAAGCTGAATTATCACACAAATGCAGTACTAAGCGTTCATTGTTGAATGAGGTTAGTTGTACTGTTAGACATAAATGTGTAAACGCTTTACTTTTCTGATAATCTAGCTGCAGTTTTTAATGCACATCTTTTTTTTCCATAAAGAATTTATTTTTGATTATTCATTCCCAACTACTTTGCCATACTTTTCAACACTGTCAACAAATACTTTAAAGGCATGCTAAAGTGTACTTCTGAGACCTAATACATATATACACCTGACAGCATACACTATTATAGCAATAACCCACGCCTGGGTGTGGGTAATGCTAAATTTACCCACGGTTGGCGTGGTTTGGTCCCGAGGGCGAAGCCCGGAGGACCAAACAAAGCCAACCGTGGGTAAATTTAGCATTACCCACACCCAGAAGTGGGTTATTGCTATTATACCATGACATTATTTAAGAAAAGAAACTATTACTTTTCTTAAATAATGGCATAGTATAATGCCTGTTTACTGCCCTTCCGCAGATGTCTTGGCATCCGCGGCAGTTCTGATGTACTGCGCGCCGCGCAGTACATCAGAGTTGTGAGCAAAAGCAACGGAGAAAGCAAGATCTCCGTTGCTTTTAGTGTCTCGCTATGTTAAATGAGTTTAACATAGCGAGACAGTTTTAAAATAAGTAACGGACATCTCCGTTGCTTATTTTAAACTGTCTCGCTATGTTAAACTCATTTAACATAGCGAGACATAAAAAGCAACGGAGATCTTGCTTTCTCGTTGTTTTTAAACACTGCCTCACTATGTTAAATGGGTTTAACATAGCGAGACAGCTTTAAAATAAGCAACGGAGATCTCCCTTGCTTATTTTAAAGCTGTCTCGCAATGATAATCCCATTTAAAATAGCGAGACAGTGTTTAAAGAGTTATACTAATGGAAAAAAGTCCGGGCGACCGGACCTTTTTCCATTAGTATAACTCGATTTACAACGGGCACGCTGGCCAATCAGCGTGCACGTTTTGGGGGGATCATGGTATAATTACATTTTAATAAGGTATGATTCATAAGTGTTGCAGTTAAACAGCACTCAAAAAATGTTCAAGTATTTCTGCTACTGTAATTAATTTTTTCATGCATTCTGTAATTGCATTGCTGGATCAGAGAACATTAAGTACCCAGTTAAGTACATACTTTTTATTGCCATTGTCTGTACTTTAATTATCACAAAAGCATCCTTTATGTGTCCAGAAACTGTTATAACTACCTTACATTTTCTCATCCTTCCATCTTAGCATAATTATTCTGAATGACCCCTACTTCTTGATTATGACCAAGCATGTTTAGCACAATTAGCAAGTTTGACATAACAATACCTGCAAGCAAATGAGCACCCTCTCTCTTTCTATAAAAGGGAACACTTTTGGAGTACTCTCTTGATCCTTGAGTATGAACTGAAGTTGTGATCACACAATCCAGAAAAACTACATATGATAAATGGTTCCTCTTGCCTTAATATGGAATGCCATTGTCCCTTAAATATAAACCCGCAAGTGAAAATTAGTCCATAGACAAGTGAGATACAACCCTGAATATTTAAATCTATAAGTAAATGTACTACTAAAGATAATCAATTACTCTAGTGTTGACTCATGGAAGTCTGAATTTTGGTGAATAGCCTTAATCTTAACAAAGAAGCTTGTCATTTACATGTCCAGAAATAAAGAAAATGTATCATTAGTCATACTCTCCAGTGCTGACAAGATGAATTCACTAACTCCCCCACCACAAAACACACACACACACACACACACACATAAACACACACACACGCACACACACACACACACACACACACACACACACACACACACACACACACACACACACACACACACACACACACAGCTTCAAGGTATGTCAATAACAAGGTGTTCATGATATAAAACTGTGAGTAAATTATGTAGTATAAGAACTGTGATTTAAAGAAAATAGAAAGCCACTTGTATTTGCTGTTTGTATGACCTCTTGGTGATTTAGAAAAAATAGTTGTGATTATATATCAGGATACTTCATGCAAGACCATGAAAATGATACCAGGTTCAGAAAACAAATTAAACAACATATATGCTAAGCACATAGAAATGTTACTCACTTACATACTACAATGGCATCTCAGCAGCTTAGGCTTTTCTCAATAAGATATTCCGGAACAGGATATTCTTGCAGGTGGAGTGCATTGAATAACAGAACGTACCATAAAGATATTGTGATATAACTAGAAATTATCTCAAAATGGTATTTTAGCAGTCATGCCATATAGTGCAGTTCTGAAAACAGCAGAGCAATTGTCAATTCAATAAAGTAGAAGGAAGGCCAGATGCAAAGTGGGAAATCTGATCCAGAGCTCTATTCCTGAGCATGAGTGGCAGGAAATCCTAGAAAGATACAAGGTTAATTAGGAAACACATGGAGAACCCTGCTACATATGCAAACTTTGGACAAAACTGTGTGAAGTTCATGGACAGGCCATACTACTGGAGATCAAGGTATCCACAGCATTGTACATCTTAGACATAGGCTCCATTCTTTAACCATTTGACAATATTGTAGGGATATCACGGGCCTTAGCTTCCAGAAAATAATAACACTTTCTTTGATGTCATGATAGAACATATCACGGAATACATAGCTTTCTCTGAAATACATCATAAATTATGTTCCACCATGAAGGACATTTCACATGCCAGTATGCCTGCAGCATTTACGCCACAAACTGCACATGTGTTAATTCTGACATCCACCAGTCCTGGTGAGATGGGGTACACCGATTTCAAAGGCTATCACAGTATCAACTGCCATTGTGTGGTCAGAGTTCAAGACATCAGTGTCCACCACCTCAGTGGTTCACACAGTGCATTTATCTAGTACAACAGTAGCCTCTGCTATGCATTTGTCAGTTAACATAAATATATTATATATTTAGCACAAATGTATCATAATGTCCACATTAAATAAAGACAAGAAATCAGAAACACAAAGAAGCAGATGCTTTACAGAACAACAAATTATATGCATATGTTTGCACATCCTAAAAAGTGCTGGATACCACAGCAACAAAGGCTAATGCCACCTATAAGACATCTCCAAAGAGATACAGAGGAAGTCTACAACTATGTCCCTACACAGACTAAGAACATTGTGCAGAATTCTATGAGCAACTAAAGTAATATTTCTACTGTCTAGACCTCCCAGGTGGTGTCATGCAGTGCAATTGTTATACAGTTAGCTAGATTGTCCTGGTATATACCATTTTGTACAACATGTTGTTTCATTAATAGCTTCAAAGGCCATAACCAGATATGCAGTTTCATCACTAATTCCCCTCACAGCAGGGTAGTACAACTGAGAAAGACTATAATGATGATGTGCTATCAGCAACCACAGCATACCACTCAATTGTCCAGAATTTCGCAAGGTGCCCAGATTTTTGCCTCATATTTTTGGTCAGTTACTCATGTAATCTGTAGCTTTCTGGCAAATCATTTATGACTGAAGTCAGTAAATAATGACAGATGTTTGCGTTTTAGACTTCATAGTCTTCAGAAAATGCATGCTAATGGAAAAAGGTGTTATTCTAGCAATTCTTTAGGTTTAGAAGAGCAATATTTAAAAACAAAATCTGTCCCTGAATTTGGCCCTTTGTTCCCCTATTCTTGTTGGCTTTGTACAGAATTCTTGACCAAAGAAATTGAGGAGGTCTGGCCTACACCCCATAATATCCAGTGTATCCTGTATTCCTGTGATTTGCAGCAGCCTGTTGAGATTGTAACTGACTGTGGGCAGAGCCTTTCCCTCAAACACTCCGCTGCCAACATTAAAGCAATGCTCCCAAGCAATGTGCAACCCCAGTCAAAAGACAAGAAGTCCATGTTGAACATTGTTCTAGGTTGTGACAATATAGAACATCAGACAAAACACAAATATACAAACATAACAGAAAATAAGCAATGTTAACAGCGCTGCTTCAGACACTAACAACTGAATCAGTTATGTACTTTCTCACAGAAGGTGGAAATAACTAAACTGGGTAGAACACAATATATGCACTCCAACAACAGACCAACAAGATCATACTAGTCAAAAACAGCCATTGTGCTGGTTGGTCCAACATGGCACAACTCAGACAGCATTACATGATATAATAGAGGCAGCATAAATTATCAAACACAGCATAAATATAAAACAAACAACAACATGAAATATATCACTTCTATGGCTGCACAGGATATCATGCATAAAACGGGCTTACTGTTGGTATACCAAAGGTTCGTGCCATGTAGCAGTCAAATAATGACTTAATCAATGGGCTGAGGTAGTAAAACTAAGTGTCCAAACTACACACATGCAGTAAAAAAATGTTTCCAAGCTACATGCATCACCAGCAAGATGGCGCCAAGTACAAATTCACCACTGTGTTAGTTGATTCAACATGGTACATCAGATGCAAGATAAATATCATAACACATCTGGAAGTAAACATTGTTACCGCTTTTACACATGATGCCGAGCATGGAAGAGGTTGTGTGTCAGTGTATCAGAGTTGCATATCAAGACGTAGTCAAAATACCACCCAAGCAACCAAAAATGAAAGCATTGTACATAGGCCGTAACCCAAGATTCATACAGTGTAGCGTGCATGCTTTATTGGTGCAAATACATCTGTAAGGGAGCCATATGATGCTCTTATTTCAAAACTTCAGACTGAGTTACATGTATGTTTCTAGTGGGTGTAAATCAAAGCAGTGACTATAAAGTGGCAAATACCCAGTAAGGTAAAGTCACATGTAAAGAAGTAATCCATGCTGTGGTAAAAGGATGTGCCACACTTATCATTTTTATCATTACATCTTGTATATGTCTGCTTAGTCCCATAGGTCAGTCATTACCTTTGTTAAGTGGTACACATTGAGTCTGCAGTATTTCAGTTAGGCTGTAAATGGTTATTTCATAAGCATCGTCAGGAATGTTAAATAACATTGGTCACATACCACAAGTATTTTATTTCACTTTCAGCTCCTGGTTGTATACAAATTACATGTAAAATAGTTAATGCCAGCTTTAAAGATTGTTCCAGTGATTCAGTATGCATGTAGAATGCAACTATGTAATTGAGGCAAGGGGGCTTTCACAAATCCATGAAAACATCCTTGCATCAGATGGTGGAGTTTTGAACAGAAAAAAAACATATAATTAATGCAAGGGTGTTACCTAAGGATGACTTATTAACCTAAGTAGGCTAATTAGACAGAACCTATTATAGTAACAAGGCTAAATTCGAATATAACCTGTTGAAACAAGGAAGTCAACTGGAAATTACCTATTTTAGGCAAGCAGCAATACATTATTTTCTGTAACTGATGACTGGAGTGGCACAGCATATTTTATTATTTTACTTTTGCGCTAGTAGTGCAAGGTATAAGAGCGAGGAATTCCATGCAGCTACACGACATTTAATTGACACAGCCTGAAGCTTAATGCAATGTGCTTCATTTAGTTTATCTTTCTTTTTTTAATCTGCTGGCTGATTAAAATATGAATACACATCATAAACAGCCTATTCTTCCTGAGAGAATAGAGAAATTGACTTTGAGTTTTGCAGCTATTAGGCTTGTGAATACTTTGTATATATCTGAGTTCTCAGCCTGTAACTTTGCTGAAGCCATTTTGTTTAATGGGTTTGGATGTGGTCAATGCATCAGGCTGTGCTTTGGCTCTTCAGTACAGATGACTGAATTCTGTTCCTGGTACCCTGGGATGACCAGCAATTTCTAAACTTTATCAAGTAACAAGGGGCTTCTCTTAGTTAAAATGAGTGCAATAATAAGTAATTAGATACGAATGAAGGCCTGACTTCCAGTTATGATATCTGCACTGATAGACGTTCCCACTTATTTATAAAGTAATATTTTAGAGCATTCAACTGCATGCTACTTCTAGTTTAATACCTTTCCACTCTATTAGACCAAAGTATTATATCCCCCACAGTGTGGTCTTGTGGTTAGGACCTGGCGCACTCACTGTTATGGCCTGGGTTCAATCTCCAGTCAGGGAATTTCAATGAATTTTTTCCCCCTTTGACATGTATCTAACCGGACACTTGCAACAGCTGCAACACCCACTAAGGTTTCTTACCAGGAGAATTCAGGACATGAATACCCTGTCCTACACTGATTGCCTAAAGGTTCTGCTTCCATATTCAGTCTCCTACAGGCTGCTGAGTGGAGAACTTTCCCCAACTTACAGAGCTTCCACAGACCCAGCCCTGATGGGTCTGTTGCACATGCACAAAACAAACAGCACCAGAATCATTAGACCCATGGATCAGAACTTTAATTGTGAATGTGCTAGAGAGAGAGATATGTATCCCAAAGGATCCCTGCACTATGGAATAGACTCCCCATCCATGTAAAACAGAGTTCATCCCTGACCCTGTTTAAACAAAACAATCGAATGGTAAACTTCATTTTAACCAGAGTGAAAATGGAAGTGGGGGTGGGGTGAGACTGAAATGTGCTTCTGACAGTCACTAAGAATTTTCAGATCAAAAGAAAGGAAAATTAGTTAATATAGAAGCTGATAATGACAGCTATCATATAGATGCGGCTAAACAATTTCATGAGCTATCAGAATCCTGAAATAAAAACATGTCAGAACATTCCATGCAAAAAAAAGGACAAAGAGACCAGTGTTAGTACTTAACACAGTGGAGTGTAATGACTTAAGCACAAAGCAATTACTAGCATAAAAAAACAGGAACAATGCCAAGTACAGATCTGAAAGATAAAATTGTATGCCAAGTAACACTATCAAGGTCTTAGAGTAATTTAGTTATGAAACTTGCACATAGTCATGGACTTGGAGATCAAGTGACAACAAATAAACCTAAAGCCTGAGTATAAACCAAATTTTATTGGCCAGAAATTACAAAATCAATAGAAACAATTCTGTTCATTGTGTCCAGAATGTTGGACAACAGCAGCTCCACAACCAGGATGCACACATCCTTTGATGCTATTTTCCATTATAGATGCACCATTTGAACACATCACTGTAGATATTCTTGGCCATTGGTCAAATCTAGCAGTGGGATTCAATATATTTTGGTCGTAATGGGTTACGCAACAACATTTTCAGAAGTTCTACCACACTAATACTAAGTCTATTTGCAGAGAATTGGAGCTCTTATTCTCTAGAGTGGGTCTGCTTAAACAAATACCTATCAGCCAAGGTGCACCTTTTATCTCAAGGGTTACGCAGTGATTGTGCCAATGTTTACAGGTTAAGTAGTTAAAAAATGCAGATTACCTGCCACATACAAATAGCTTTGTAGAGAGAGAGAGAGAGAGAGAGAGAGAGAGGTTCAGTAAAACATTGACATTTGTATTAAGAAATGGTAATTGAAGCAGATGGCAAAAAATGGGATCAGTTGTCACCAAACTCACTGATCGCAATAAGAGACGTTTCACAAGCTTCCCCTGGGTTTTGGCCTTTTGAATTCATACTGTAGGTATCCAAGAGGTCTACTTCATATTGGTAAAAGACCTGGGAAGAGAAAACACCATTAAAGAAGAGCTGCAGAGCAATACATTAACTTAGAAGGGAGATTTAAAATGGTAATACCCAAAGTGAAGGAAAACATAGTAAACGTTCAGGACATGCTGAAAATAATATATAATAGGGATGCTTAACAAAGAGAATTCAAATCAGTAGACAAAAATCTTGGTACTTACACCACCAGCAGAAAATATTTTTTTAGTTAAGTGGCAAAGTCCGTTTAAAACCTTGGAATGGATAAACAGGTAGATCATAAGAATCATATTAGATTCCTGCTGAGCATGGAGCCATCGTTAAATTTCTAGTCTCCCACCAGGACACAAGTGCTCTTCAGCAATTACATTCTGCTTGCCGAGCACACTCAAGCAAATCTGCAGTCTGCAGCTACCACTCCACCCATACAGTATAAGAAGGAATCAGTATTGCAAACTAAACAAGGATATACATTTTGAGCCTCAAGAGTAGGAGCACACTCAAGCAAATCTGCAGTCTGCGGCTACCACTCCACCCATACAGTATAAGAAGGAATCAGTACTGCAAACTAAACAAGGATATAAATTTTGAGCCTCAAGAGGAGGGTCAGTCCACCCAGGCATTCTACTTGTATGTTTTATGAGAGTGAAGCTATAACATTAGCAGTATTTCTTAGTAGTTCTCAGCTTGCTAATAAAACTGACTGTTGTAGCCTTGTGTCCTCCCCACCCCCCCACTAGTACAGTAATCCTAACTGTCCAGTAGACAGTATACATTTAATTCACATCCCTGTGACTAAACTAACCATCAAGCAGCCCTCTCAGTGCTTTCTGCCTTAGTTTGTATCACTTGGAGGCCCACCTGTTTATTTGCATCTCTATACATTCCCCTTCATTGCTAATGTATCTCCCTACTCTAATCTGTGCACAAACTGGTTACTAATCAGCAAGTCAATGTGAAGACACACTCCCAACCTTAATAAACTTTGCTGTCTCTTCTCTCCTTCACTTTACAGGTAGTTTGAATTATTACTTACCCCCTCTGAGGCCTTCACTGATTCCCACTGATTGCCTCTCTGGTTTCTTTGCATTACACCTGGTTTACACACCTTGTGCTATCTCCCTCCCCCAATACAAAGTCTATATTAGAATCCTGCTGAGCATGGAGCCATCTTTAAATTTCTAGTCTCCCACCAGGACACAATTGTTCTTCAGCAATTACATTCTGCTTGCCAGTAAGCCATTAGACCTCAGGAATTTGTTTTAAAAGTGCTCAGATTTGTAAAGTAATACTTACTTTTTTCCCTTGTCTTGGTTGGCTCTGCCCCACTCCATTCACCCTTACAAATGCTCAGGCTCTCTCCACTCCCCTGCCCTGCCCCCTATTCCCTCCCACCCCCACTACCTCTACATTTATAGTAATCACAGCCATACCCACAGCTCATCCTCACATCACATGATCAGGCTGTAGCATATTTCAACAAAACATTTCTACAACACCTAGACACTGTCTCTCCATTGAGCAAAATCAAGGTTAGAACCTCTATAAACCCCTGGCTCAATAAAGAAACCAAACAAATCCTCAAGTCCAGAGACACTGCCTGGCATTACTATAAAAAAAACCAAAGAAACACAAAGCCTAACTAAGTACCAAGAACTGTGCAACCGTGCAAAAAATGCATTAGGATGAACAAAAAATCCTACTACACAACATTACAAACTAAATACCAACACAACCCGCAAAAATTTTGGAAAAATGTTAACCAGCTTCTAAAATTCACCCAAAAGGCTACCCCCAAACCAACCACCCCTGACACTAAAGTTCCCATCGAAACACAATTCAACTCCCACTTTGTGAACTCAATTCTATCCTAGTATCACAGGACAGTTCCTTCCTTACTACCCCCCTCCCAACACAAATAACACTAATACAAGCTTTACCCTCAAAACAGTTTCCACCACTTCAATCAAAAGCATGCTCTCCAAACTAAATACCTCATCAACAGCAGCCGACCTACTCCCCAGCTATTTCTTGAAACTCACAGCAGATGCTATTGCTATACCACTCGCCACTCTCATAAACAGATTAATTGTTGAAAACTATGTGCCCAAACTCTAGCAAATATCCTATGTTACACCCATACATAAAGGTGGGACCTCCACTGAACTTAATAACTACAGACCCATTGCTTTACTCTCCCCCCTGGCCAAAATCCTAGAAAAATGCATCCATACCCAGATGCTAAACTATCTCCTAGACAGCAACATCCTGTCACCTACTCAGAATGGTTTCAGACCTGCCCATAGTACCACTACAGCCCTCCTCTGCTTCACAGACACAGTAAACAGTCTCAAAAATGAAGGCCTACAAGTGTCAACTCTTTTTTTGGATATGTCCAAAGCATTTGACACAGTCTCACACCAAATCCTGCTAAACAAACTAAACCAATATCATCTATCAAATTCCACTCTTACCTGTTTCAAAGCTACTTAACTGACAGGTGCCAAGCAGTGAAATGGGAAAATTCTCTCTCTCCTCAGCTGCCCATAACTATAGGAGTCACACAGAGTTCTATCTTAGGACCACTACTATTCACAGTCTTCACAAATGACCACCATACCTCCACACAGCATGCATCTATAATTCACTATGCAGATGACACTACCTTAATCTGTGCTGCACAAAACATTCCCACCCTCCTGCAAACAACTCAACTAGCATTCTCTGACTTTGAAACCTACCTTACCAAAGCCCAACTTATCCTCAATCCAAAGAAAACTCAGTTTATGATTATAACCAGTTCAAACAAAAAACACTAACAGTCAATTCACTATCTACTCCACAAATGCTACTCCAATTGCTCCAGTGGCACAGGCTAAGCTATTGGGAATAACCATAGACTCCCACCTAAAATATGATAGTCATCTCAACTTAACTATTAAAAAAGTACATGTCAAACTGGGGTCACTCTACCATATTAAACCATTTCTTACCAACAACACAAGATCAGCTATTGCTCGCTCCCAACTTCTATCCACCCTACTCTATGCATCTCCCATTCTGACTAATCTCAACAAAACTGAACTAAGGAAAATGGAAGACTGCTATAACAGAATTGCCCATTTTGCTGCAAATTGTTCATATAGAACTCATCACTGTACTGCTTTGAGACAGCTCCACTGGCTTGAACTGCCCAACCTCCTAACCTACAATCAGCTCTGCCTCTGTCATTCTATCTATTACCACCCCAATAAGTGTCCTGTCCTCAAAAACCTAGTACAACATCACTCAGCCAAAAGGCCTCTTAGATCATAAAGCAAACTACTACTAGAAGTCACCAACAACTACAATAGCTTTGGAGATGCACTATATAGTAGTTCAGTGGCTAAAAAATGGAACTCTGTTCCTACTAGCATTCAAAACACATCATCCAAAGCCTCCTTTAAAGACCTCATCAGGCAACATCTCAAGCAAAGTTGGCAGTGCTATGATTGCTCCCCAGGCTAGTGAAAGCGGATAACATATACATACTAAATCGAGAGCACTTGATAATAGTTTTCAATCTTACTCACAAACACTGGCTAATCTACAATCTATGTACTGTACCTGTGTACTATGTATGTATTCTACCTATGTTCCAAATTTCAGCTGTACACCACAAATCTATTAATTACCTTTATTTTTAAAATTAATATTTTTTTGTTTTTTCTCTCCACGGCAACTGTTTATGTGCTGCATACCACTGTAAAAACATGTATCTTGTAATTTGTGTGTATACTGATCATGTCTAAATAATTAAATGTGTCTGTAATTTTTCTTTGTGGAGCTTTTCTCCTCGGGCCTCTGCTGAAAAAGGGCCTTTCCGGCTCAGTCAGACACCCTCGGTTAACAAATGTAAAATAAAATAGGGTGAAGCAGAATGGTAAATGAAAAAAACAGAAAATTATATATTGTACTAAGAATGAAATATTCAGTAGTCAGTTATGGCACTGTGGTAGGGAAAAGTACTCAAGAAAGTAATCCATCCATACTCTTCATATAGGCGAGTCTTTATCTTAAACATAGAAACAAGAAGTGATAGGACTTTCCATCCATAAATAAAGTAGCTTTTTCAGATCAGTGTGGGAGGGCAAAACTGGTAGAGCACAGAACAGAAATGACTCCAGGAGTAAAGGTATATTCAGATCATTAGAGAATGACTCCAGGAGTAAAGGTATATTCAGACTATTAGAGAATGACTCCAGGAGTAAAGGTATATTCAGATCATTAGAGAATGACTCCAGGAGTAAAGGTATATTCAGATCATTAGAGAATGACTCCAGGAGTAAAGGTATATTCAGACCATTAGAGAATGACTCCAGGAGTAAAGGTATATTCAGATTGTTAGAGAATGACTCCAGGAGTAAAGGTATATTCAGATCGTTAGAGAATGACTCCAGGAGTAAAGGTATATTCAGATTGTTAGAGAATGACTCCAGGAGTAAAGGTATATTCAGATCGTTAGAGAATGAATCCAGGAGTAAAGGTATATTCAGATCGTTAGAGAATGACTCCAGGAGTAAAGGTATATTCAGACTATTAGAGAATGACTCCAGGAGTAAAGGTATATTCAGATCATTAGAGAATGACTCCAGGAGTAAAGGTATATTCAGACCATTAGAGAATGACTCCAGGAGTAAAGGTATATTCAGTTCGTTAGAGAATTACTCCAGGAGTAAAGGTATATTCAGATCGTTAGAGAATGACTCCAGGAGTAAAGGTATATTCAGATCGTTAGAGAATGACTCCAGGAGTAAAGGTATATTCAGATCGTTAGAGAATGACTCCAGGAGTAAAGGTATATTCAGTCTATTAGAGAATGACTCCAGGAGTAAAGGTATATTCAGATCATTAGAGAATGACTCCAGGAGTAAAGGTATATTCAGACCATTAGAGAATGACTCCAGGAGTAAAGGTATATTCAGTTCGTTAGAGAATTACTCCAGGAGTAAAGGTATATTCAGATCGTTAGAGAATGACTCCAGGAGTAAAGGTATATTCAGATCGTTAGAGAATGACTCCAGGAGTAAAGGTATATTCAGATCGTTAGAGAATGACTCCAGGAGTAAAGGTATATTCAGATCGTTAGAGAATGAATCCAGGAGTAAAGGTATATTCAGATCGTTAGAGAATGACCCCAGGAGTAAAGGTATATTCAGATCATTAGAGAATGACTCCAGGAGTAAAGGTATATTCAGATCGTTAGAGAATGACTCCAGAAGTAAAGGTATATTCAGATCATTAGAGAATGACTCCAGGAGTAAAGGTATATTCAGATCATTAGAGAATGACTCCAGGAGTAAAGGTATATTCAGATTGTTAGAGAATGCCTGAAGCAAAAAGAAAAGTCATATAGCAAGGTATTGAAGGCAGGCCGATGGAGAAGGAGCTTTGTCAAACGTCAAATGTGTAAGTCAAGGGAAAATGTTGAAAGCAACAGAAAAGCAAAATGATAGAGCCAAGAATTGTGTGACTGAAAATGAAATAAAATCCACCTTGTTGCAGTAAGAAGAACTAGAGACATGGATCCACACAAATAGCAAACAAAAAAGTTTAATAAAACTTAAGCGCTTTCATTTCCACTTTGAAGAAACTTCAACAGAACAGTAAAAATCTTACTTCCTGTTCATTTTAAAATCTGTGCACAGCTGTAATGATGCATGTGCTTTTGTGCACAGATTTTAAAATGAACAAGAATTAACTTTTTTTATTGTTCTGATGAAGTTCCTTCAAAGTGGGAATGAAAGCACTTAAATTTTATTAAACTTTTTGTTTGCTATTGGAGTGGACCCGTGGCTCTGGTTCTTCTTACTGTATGTTGGATTTTGGTTTCTCCGACTGAAAAAGAAAACAATGATAGATATTATAACAAAAGGATGTGAGTATTACTGTTCTCTTTGAACTGAATACTGAAGAATTGTTATCTGAAGAGAGTAAACACTTACATGACTTGGGTTCTCAGCATCAAAACAATCTGAGAAAGGAAAAACAGAAGCTACAAAAATGTTTGGTTCTACGTATAGTATGGTGGATAACATTAGGAATGACAATACCATCAGATGTTGTAAAAACAAGAATGGGTTTACAGAACGCAAAATTAAGGAAGGTGGCATAGCCAGGCAAACCAGGTACACAGCTTCAGAAGCAACTGAATATGGTTGTTTTTATTTCTCCCATAAAATTCTGCATTCCAGTTACTCTCTTTGAACCACAAGAGGGCCTTCATTGCAAGAATTAACAGTGGCAGATGGAGTGGTAGATTCTAGAACAGTAAATAAGAAAGTTGTGTTTGTTTTCAGGAAATAGTGCCTACGCTGTCCTTACATGGGTTACTTATGGCCTCAGTAATATTGCTTCTGTGGCCTTTTGGTCTGTATTTCAGACTGACATTTTGTTCTCTGCCAAGCTCTCATCAGCACAAATCCAACTTTGTTCATATAGCTGGATGGGTATTCCAAGTCCTACAGCTCCTCCATTTGAGTTTAACACCCACGGTTGTGAGCTGGCACAGGGGCTGTTTGGCATTTAGGGTTTTAAATGATGCACGTGATTTAACTATTGTAAATAAATGTAGCAAATGTTGCAAATAATGCTATATATTATAACTATTTTGGTTTTGAGGCATTGATAATACAGTGTATGATGTAACTACAACTGTTTCTTTTAAACCAGCTGAGCATTGATATGCATAGATAAAGGACAGATTCCTATATGTTTTGGTTAATGGGGAATTATTAAACCAACTATGCAATTTACTTTGGTATAGATGATGGTCTTGCTCAAGCCTTGGTAGATTAATTAGAGTCTCAGTGGAAAGGCTTATTGTGCTATTATACTTGAGTCTCAAAAGGGAAGCTCGATGTCTAGTGTTTGAGTAGAGACTGTCGTTGATTCTTATTCGGAGGTTGAACCTTATGCCCGGAGAGAGATTCTTGGGGAGGGTGGAGGTCTCCATCTGCTTAGAATGGGAAGCTCTAAACCATTGGTCTTAAATTCTGGGCCGCATGCCTGATGTGGCACAATTTTAATCAAATATGCAAAGTTTTGGCCAAATCAGTATCACTTCATAAAAAAAAAAAAATTGTCAAATATGTGGCAAGGATTGCCAGTAGTAGCTTCCTTCCTTTATTGACTTTTCTGTGGAGCCAATTGGGGTGCAAGACTTTCTAGAACACATAACATGCCAATAATAGACTTGCTTATATTAAAAGATGTTCTGCTTTTGGTCTGTTTGAGCTCCAGCAAGTAGGAGTATGAGAGCAGATGGAGCCGTTTGTAGGCACCCGCACTGCTGACCACTCAAAATATTCACAATTCTTTTCAGGGTAGGGACTTCTAAATATGTGTACCTACATTTTTTTAATTCTACACTTCCTTTTATTAAGTGAAATACAGGTGTGTGTGTGTGTGTGTGTGTGTGTGTGTGTGTGTGTGTGTGTGTGTGTGTGTGTGTGTGTATGTGTGTATATATATATATATATATATATATATATATATATATATATATGGGTTTACTTCACTACATCAAAGTGCGACATTATCGAATCTCAATTTGTCGACACCATAAAATTGAAAGCTCACTTACTCATACTCCCAGAACAGCGAAAATGGCTCCCAGGAATGTAACCACTTGGCCACCATTGAAAATCAGCAAAACGAACCACACAAAACCCACCAGAGTGGGGGGATTCACCCCAATACACCCCTAACTAAATATATCAACTCCGAGATTGCACTAAGGTGGGGAAAAGGGCAAGGTTCTCCATGGTCACCAAGAGATACATTCCTGGAAGCCGTTTTTGCTGTTCCAGGATTTTGAGTAAGTAAACTTTTGATTTTATGGTGTCGACGAATTGAGATTCAATATTGTCATACTTCGATATAGACTCAAACAGGGTTAGTGATTACATGCAGAAATCTGATTTACTATTTAGATTACTGAATGCTGTCAAGAGAGTCAGCAATAGGCATACTTAGGGCTCCTCTAGTAACATTAGCAGTCAGCAATAGGCATACTTAGGGCTCCTCTAGTAACATTAGCAGTAATGAACTCAGTAAATTATTATCAGCCATAAACTGATTATTAAAGATCGATCTTCAGGGTATGCAGCAAAATCAAGAGATGCAGTTCTCTAAATGTAAAAATGTCACTTTGAGCAACACGTGTGTGTGTGTGTCTGCTACATGGTTGGCTTTCTTGTTGGAGGGGTTGACCTCAGCTCAGTGCACTCATCTTCATTCGACCCTTAAACCATGTGAGATTGAGGCCATTGTTCTAACAGAAATATAGACTAATCAGCCTGGAGTAGGATGCTCTAAGTAAAGATGAGGTTCAACAGGAGCTTGCTATTAGCTGGACTGCAGGATCATTTTATGCTTATCTTCTTAAATGGTGAAGAAAACTATACAGATATATAATTCTTAGTTTTTAAGACCATGTTTTATACTTTTTTTTTTTTGCAACCTAGAACTGAGACCTGAATGATGTTTTTTGTTTGTTTCTGGGCCCAGCATAGTGAAAATATCACAGTATATAAACCCAAACTGAACTAGCATTTGTACAGCTTTTGTCATCCAAGTTATGTCCTCAATGCTACTCTTGAAGTTTCATTTCTCTGTATCTCTGTAGAATCATAAAGCAGAGTTTAAACCTTTATTCTTTTCTCCCACTGTGAGGCCTTATCAAGACATGAACAATTCTTCCTTAAGGTGTTCTCAAACAAATTCGGTTTTACTGACTTCAGGGAAGAGAAATAACAACAAATAGAGAAAGTAAACCACTTTGTTCCTCAAAAACATATTTAGACATTAGTATTACTCACTATTTTATTTGTTTAAACAAAGCACACTGTGACCAATTCAATATGGAGGTCATTAATCTCCAAGCTACATTCAGCCCTAAGAATTGATGTTTGTGTTAATCAATCATACTGGACTCTACAGGCACTGACAATGCAGATTTGTTCTGTTGATTAATTGCACAGTAAAAATGGGTGGAAGAACATAAAACACTGGCCAAACAATAGATTTGTAAATAATGACTTCTTTACAAATGCCATGTACACACACACACACACACACACACACACACACACACACACACACACACACACATGTAGATACATACATATATACAAACAACTATCTCACATACCTACATCTTATTTTCAAATCATGTGCCATGCTTTTATTTTTGGAACACTATGCCGCTTGTATAATTACTACCACCACTGTCGTCCAGTTTCATGATGGCCTTTTTAGAGAGCAGTGAAAATAACAGACAAAAATAATTTATTCTGTATGTTATAGTAGGTTGATAGCTAGTTTCCTTTTTAAATGCATTAGGGTGATCCAGACTTTTTAGTGAAAAAGTGTCATGTCACCAAGTTGATTTTATAAGCTTCTAAAAACTTAAGAATCATGTGGAATTAATGCAGAAACATCCTTGAGCATCTTCACTCTAAACAAGAACAAAGAATACAATTATGCTAAGTGAAAGACAAACTGTTTCAAGCACTCATAACAATGACTCAGCAGCTGGAAGGCCTACTAAGACAGCCATTTAATTTCCTATAGGGAACATATGCTCTCTGAAAAGTAGACAATCTAATTACCTTTCATCTAAGGAATGCAAAAAATAAAAATGCTGACAGCCTGACAGGGATGATGGATTATTTGAAAATATATGGACAGCAAAATATTTACTAAGAGAGGTATGGAATGTGTCCAGCAAGTTATACCTTTGGAATAGGAAAACACAGCATAGTGAGAAGAGCCTATGTTTATGCTGCAAATGGGTATTTTAGTTGGTTTCTCCCCAGAGAACAGTGGCTTAACCTAATTGACAGGAAAACAGCTGAACAATTATATGACTTACAATTGGACAAAGATTATGGGGAATTGTTTACATCTGTGTCATTTTAATGGCCAAAGTCCAAAGATTTGAATCTCCTGGTTAAAGTAAAATGAACATTTTTTTTCACAAGATGAATTTGGATTTTTGTCAAATTTAGTGCTTTTACCACTGGAAGCATGTTTTGCAGGCACCACTGAAATGCATGCCACACAGTCCTACAAGGTACTGTGCAGAGGTCCATCAGTAGTTGTTACACCTTTTAAGAGAACGTACCAGCACTGGCAATGACTACACTTACATACCCTGTTTTCTCCATGACAGTTATGAAAGCTACTCAGAACATTGAATTATGACTGTTTTAACTGTGACCAAATACTCCCCAAGAGGGAATAATAAGAGTAATACTGGTAACGATACACAAGTGACTCATACTGGTAAATTAGCATGAACGATAGCATCTACATAGCATACTGTTTGGTAGTATAATCTGTGAAGTCGTTACGAAGTGATATTAAGCAGCTGGGTCATTGTGACACCACAAAGGTGTAGATGGAGGATTTAAATGCCAAAGATGATAGAAAGCATAGTCAAGTGAAACTTTTTCAAAGTCATTTCAGGGAATATTTCACTTCTAGAATGCAAACTGACCCAAATGGTTAGCATTAGCGGAATGACAGAATTATTATGGAAAGGAAAGATAAAAAAATCCCTTTAAAATGCCTAGATTAAAGAAAAGTTAAATCATCACTTTTAATTTCCCGGAGATGGCAGTATCATATTTTACATCAGCCTTACCATACCATTATGGGGACTCCAACAACCCTCCCTTACTGTATAGGACTAAATAGATTTTTTTCTATTGCAAAGAGACAAATGTAGGGGGAGTCAGAAAAAAGGGTGATGGCAAAGTGCTGCTACCAAAGAAGAGTGTGAGTCTTCGGCTGCTGTTTGTGGAAAGGCTTACGGTCACTTGGTCATATCACATGAGCTATGGTCACTGCTGTTCAAGTATAAGAGCTCAGAGTAACAGTTGTTGGTGATTCATTGCCCAAAACTCAAGCCACATAGTTGGGGCAGTCCAGTGCTGAAGCACACTGTGGAATGAATGAAACAGATAATCTATTTCCAGTCAGTAACTGCTCTTTCTTCAAGAATGTCAGCCACAGATAAAGAAAACTAAAGTTGGTGCAGGAGGGTTTCCACTCTGCAAAAAGTGTTTTTTTTGTATATGTGTTTGTCACATTTGCTGATAGCATAACAAGTTTTTTTGGCATTATTTCTCTCCTACTTTGATTACCATCTGGTTCCTTCTCTCCACTCACTCCATTACTCCATTAATTTCCCTGGAGGGAAGAGCCCTGTGGCCATTTTGCTCTTCCCAGTGACAGGAGATGAAGAACACAGAGTCAATCCACCACATGTCCAAGGCTAAGGGATTTTATACTTTAAGGTCCTAATCACACTACACATTCCCAGTATAACCCCTGGGATCAGAGTGCAATGAGCATCAGCAGAGCTGTACTACTCACTTCAGCAAGTGAGGTAACCCCTCAGTGCATCTCTGCCCTCCTCAAAGCAGTGCTCCCCTAGTATTTACAGTCTCCACTGCAGATACTACAAGAGGACCATGTTCCCAGACATGTATCCCACTCCCCTGCCCTGAACAGAGGACAGCTAGCATGTATCCACGTGCAAATAATTTAAGAAATGCAGCATTCACTAATTTCTGTATATTGTACCACCACAAGCCTTCATTCACTAGCCTGAACTACATGGAAATTATTTCGACAAAAAGTACTGCTAACATAAATGAACATGCATGCATGCATAAGTCAACAAATTAATAATACTAAAATCTAAGAATCCCAGATTTAAAACAGAAAGATGTCTATTAGTGGTTGCATAAGTAAAAACATTTGACTGAATCATGCATCTCAACCTACAGACATTGAAAATAGGCACAAAAACACTCAAGTAAGAACAACAAGCCAACTATCTAAACATCTCATTAGCATAAAATTTGATTAACAAATAACACATAACTTTTCACACTTCCAGTAAGAGTGAGGGGTATTACTCAGAAACATGTTTAAAAAGCAGAGTGACAAAATGATGGAAAAAAATTCAAGCACATTACAAACCACACACTTCCATTTATTTTTGCTTCTAAAAAAGATAGATGTAAGATGTATGTCCTCTTTCTTTAAATTATTATTGCCATTGGTATGTTGGTCATGTAGTGTTTTTTTTTTTTTGTTTGTTTTTTTGTGAATGTGTACTGGACAGCTTCAAAAATCACATGTGATAAAGGAGGGACTCAGAAAATTGTGTGAAGGGATAAATCAAGCCTGAAAAGAGGAATGTACCTCAAAAAATATGTACATCCAGTGCAGGAGTAAATCAAAACTGATAATAGGCATGTTCCTGCAGAACAGGTGCAGTTGAGAGGTTTGAGTTAAATTTTAATGTGCCAGTGTCTGCACAACATGGCTGCTCCTTGAGTCTATCAGGTATGGTTGGAAGGAGTGCTCTTCTATTGGGTTTAGAATGCTCTTCCATCTGCAGATTCATAAAATAGTTTTTAAGAAAAACAGACTATACTACCAAGGTGATTTGCTCTTTGGAAAAGTACCATCTAATAGATACTTTGGTAACCCCCTAAACAGTAACAGCAGGCAGCTACATCCAAACAAGTAACCATGCGAGTCTTTTTTCGATTTGAAAGCTGTCAAAAAGCTGACAGTCTAGTTCCTGTTTTTTGATTTACCTAATCCAGATGGTTAATACTTATTTGATAACAAACATAGAGGATACAAGTATTAACCTTCTGTAAACCACCTTACTCATATTTTGCAGACAATTGTTTGTAAACCCCACAATGCATTTGAAAGTGGCATTGCAAGAAAGTCCCATGATCCTGATTACTAATCATATTGTCCAAGCAACAGGTATGTTGACTAATGACCAGACAATCCAACATGATGACCATATAGTGCCTCTGGTCCTGCAACAAGAAAACGTAAAACTCTAGGAAAAGATCAATATGCTTCAGAGTGGTCACAAAGGAAGATAAAATACAAAATCCACTTTGCTTTATTTTCAGTCAGTTTTAAAATGTGCTGCAAAAAAAAAAAGTTCCTGTTACTCAATCTTAACAGCAGCACTAGAAATGACTTCCCTAAATATTTCACAGGAAAATGTCTAAACTATATGAATAGGATATCAGTCCTAGACATTGCCTCATAAATGGAGAAGAATATAGTCATGAGAATGCTGTAATGTGCATTATTATCAATTATTCTGCCTTCCCTGCAGGGAAATGATATATCTGAGACTGAGGATCCTGCCACTAGTCACTAATTCTATAGACTGCACTTCTCCTCTCAAAGATACAAAGACCCTTGCATGTGATTGTCCATGTTGGAGTGAATGATTTGAGACGTACCTCACTGGACTACATGAAAAGAGACATGGAAGAGCTCTCAGATCATGTGGCCCAGGCAGGTATGACCCTAGCCCTGAGTAGCATCCTGCCTTCACCAAGAATGATACCACAATATAAGGACAAAATGATTGACTTCAACAATTGGCTAAGCTTCTGGTGTCATTCAAAGGGGATCCAGTATCTGTCTGCCTGGGATGACATGATCGACAGACCACGATGCTTTGCCAGAGATGGTCTGCACCTGTCGCCCCTGGGATTCAGGTTACTGGCTAAGGCTCTTGCCACCCCTATAGTGCCTTTTTTAAGCAAAGATCAAAGGACAAAACCATCACCGTAACAGGTACATGCATGCAAAATCTGAAGGTAATGCTACTCAATGCTAGAAGTCTAAACCTCAAAATGCACTCTCTCGAGGCACTCCTAAAAATGGAGAACATCGATATCTGTGTAGTAACTGAGACCTGGTTCAAGGCTCCAGAGAGCACCCGTGTAATACCAGGCTACAACTCTTACCACACTTTTCGGCCATCAAACCAGGACCGAAACACTAAAGGTGGAGGAGTGTCAATATTCACCAAGGATATTCACAACACGAGGCAAGTAGCCCAGCACAATGCATCTGGAATTCTCCAGGTGCAACTAACACTAGGTAAGACTGCAATCCAAATTGCAGCTTGTTACAGATCCCCCACCATACCCCAAGATTCTCTCTACACCTTTCTAAACATACTGGAAAATATTAAGATAGAACCAAACACCCTAATACTGGGTGATTTTAACTACCCTGCCATTAACTGGGAAAACTACTCATGTACCAATACCTTTGCCCAATGTTTTCTTGGAATTCATAAATTCCAATGCCCTGGATCAACTAATCCATAGTCCCACCAGGGGCTCCAATATCCTAGACCTGGTCATTACCAACATGGGAAATTGATGCTCCACACCTGTGGTTACCCCCTCATTAGTCAGGTCTGACCATAAGCTAATCACCCTTAACATCCACATCCCACCCCACCCCCCAGTAAGGAAACCTCCATAAAAAAACTTCTCCAAAGCCATCTTCATGCTACTCAAGTCAGAAGTGACAAACTTCATGACACCCATGCAGATGGGAACTGAAAGTTCAACTGCTGAATCCTACACTAAGGCACTGTACGAGCACATCCACTCATGCATGAATCGTGCATCCCAAATAGAGCCAAGATGCCCTCATCCAAAAAAAGGAAGCCAATATGGTGGTCCCCTGCCATAAACAAACTTTACAACAAAAGGAAGAAACTGTTGCAGAAAAGAGGAAAATCCCAGGATGCAAAAAACTCCTCACCAGCTTCAGTAAGAAACTGAGATCCCTCATAAAATCCTCCAAAGCTAGTTATGAAAATAAAATTGCCAAATATTCCAAAGACAACCACAAGGCATTCTATAACTATGTCAAGAATCTAAATGGCAATGCTCAGATCTGCTCTGAGCTAAAACAGAATGGCATTAAATATACTGATCCCAAGGATATTGCCAATATCCTGGCAGATCGATTCAATGCCAACTTCACCCCCCCATCCCCTAAATGGCCCATCTCAATACTGGAAGATTGCCAAATTCCAGTAATAACGGCCACACAGGTAAAAAATGTACTCTCCAAAGCTAAGAATACAGCATCCGTGGGACCAGATGACATCCCGGGCTGTGTACTACATGAACTACAATATGAACTGGCACCTCACCTAAGTGTCATGTTTAATCATAGCCTCACCTCAGGTTTCATGCCCACTGAGTGGCGCAGAGCTACAGTTATCCCACTCCACAAGGGGGGATCCACCTTGGATCCCGGAAACTACTGTCCCATCAGTCTGACGAGCCTTATCTGCAAGGCTATGGAGTGTATTATCATGGAACTTATAAACGAAGACATTGGCAACCTTCAAACACTGGACCCCACCCAGTTTGGGTTCGTGAAGGGCCAATCTTGTCTCCTGAACCAGATTGACTTCTTCGAATCAGTCTCCAGAGCTATGGACAAGGGTAAGGTGGTCCACACAGCCTATCTAGACCATGCCAAGGCCTTTGACACCATCCCCCACTCTGGAATCATAGATAAACTTACTAAGCTGGGCATTAATCTCTATGTCACCCAATGGGTTGCTAACTGGCTTACTGATAGAACCCACACTGTAAAAGTAGCTGACTCCAAATCCAGCTCCAGACAAGTGACAAGTGGAGTACCTCAGGTTTCAGTCCTGGGACCGTTCTTGTTTGGCATCTACTTCTCTGAAGTACAGGCCAACACTAAGGGACTCTGGCTAACAAAGTTCGCAGATGACTGCAAACTGGGAGCCATTATTGAATCCCCAAATGATGTGGATACTCTACAAAAGGGCCTTACAGAAACAGATGCTTGGTGCCAGAGCCATGGGCTCAAGCTCAATGCCAAGAAATGTATAGTTATCCCCTTTGGGAAAAAAAATGTACCCATGAATTACCATATAGGTTGCAGTACACTAAACACTGAAAGTGTGATAAGAGACTTAGGGACACAGGTGGACAGTGGTCTCACCTTCGATAATCACATCACCACAACAGTCAGGAAATCCTTCTATGTGCCACACCTCATCACTAAGGGCTTTTCATCCAGAAAAATGGAGGTCATTGTCCCAATGTACTCATCTTTCATTAGACCCATTATAGAATACAACGCCCCGTTTGGTATGTACCTCTGAAGACATCTGCAGCAACTGGAAAGGCCGCAGAAATACCTCACTAAAAGAATCACAGGCCTAAAGCAGATGCCCTATGCTGACCGGCTTAAAAAACTCCAGCTATACTCTGTCACATATCGTCTACTCAGAGGCGATCTCTGCTTAACATACAAGGCCATGTCAAACCAGAGCTGTTGGACATGCTACACTTAAAGAAATCCCAATCCCTCAGAGCCACACACTCCAGGGATCTAAACCTTGTCATCACAATAAACAAAACATGCTGGAGGGATAGGTTCCTGACCCAGAGACTCCCCAGACTCTGGAATAGATTGCCCATACATGTCAAGCAGAGTGCCTCTTTGGCCCTCTTCAAAAGGAACCTTGACGATTGGATGGGAGAAAGGAAATTCACCCCAGGGATCACGTCAGTCGCCCTGCTAGACAGGGGTCCAGGGAAGTAAATAGTGTGGGAAGAAATAGCCAGGGAATTGTTATGGCTAGGCTTGTATAGGCCCTAGGGCTGATAGCCTAGTACCAACCTATGAAGAGAATCTCGTGAAACTTTCACCAGAGGATAAAAATCTACCATAAGCACAATTTCAACTTTATTACAATGCTTATCTTCTATTGTGTTTTGAAAATGAAAATGAAACAAACTGACCATCAAATTAAATAACAGATAAAATGTAATTAATAGCATCAATGTGTAGAGACAGATACAAAACAAAACACACAAAAAAACAGAATAAACTATACACTATTAACAAATAAGATATTAACTTTATATATTAAGTTAACCGAGTCTCAAAAACACATCTCATGAGTCTGATCATTTATAAAGTTTGAAATAAAATCCTTGTAAAGTATCAGAATTATTAAGTCCACAGTTCTTAGGCCAAGGCATACACTCATGGATCTCTAAATGTCTTCCTGGCACTGCTCAACTGTCCTCAACTACCCAGCCAGTGAAAATAGTTCTAACACAGCCACAAAGAAAGCATTCTACACAAACAAATTCTAAAGTTTTGGTCATAAAACCAGTCTACACCAGCTTACTAAATGCAACAAACCAGTGTTATGGATTGACAAATCAGCTGTGGAATGATCAATGTGCAAACTGGATTACTTTGTTTAACTGTCTCTGATTTCACATAACACATGTTTAGTGTGTTACTCTGTGACAAGAATGTGTTTGCCTTTTATACCTTGAAGGCAGTTGTCTGTTTTAGGTGTAACAGTGGGGGTTTCTGCTGCCATCTAGGAGGATATGCATTATTTTTTACATGAGTATACCCAAGATGGATAGTATCTAATGGCAAAGCGGATGCTCTTTGCATTAAAAATAATTGTATTGTTGGTTAACCAACTTTTCCCTGTTTAATCAGTGGTTCTTTCTGCAGAGGTAACAATAAAACTAAATGAGAATTTAACCACAGAGTGCAGCATACCTGGACTTTGCAAAGCCATTTGACACATTTCCCTAAGTGCATTATAGATAATATGAGTCTATTAACTGAGGATATCTTATCAAGGTACTGGGCATTATTGGTTTCAGCACTTGCCTGCAAAGTAGGCAAAGCTGCCCTGTCCTTAGCAGTTACTGAGAATTTTAGTTAATGGAATCCTCTTCTATTTTCAGTTCAAAAAGTTACTAAACAAAGGTGCCCTCATTCCCTGTTACTTTTCCTATCAGCTATCGAGTCTTTCAGTAAATATAAGAATAGTGTCCCATCTATAAGTCACTGGTTTATTAGCACTACCATTCCAAAACGTCTATGCCATGCTGACAATTCTGCGGTAAACTTTCCAGATCATTCCCATTCCCTCCTTACACATACAGCGGTACCAGTACAATTTAATACCTTTTCATGCCTAACCATCAGGATTACCAAATCAATTGTTCTGCTTTACAGCATTGTTTTATTCCAACTGCCCTGGATCTCATAATTTCTCTCCCTTCAGTTAAATACTTGGGTACACATTTTCACATTTCTTGGGGAGACCTACAGACTAAATTCTCAAAAATTACTGAGAATGGTAGATGCTGTGATCATATCTTGAAGAAATATCTCTTCATCATCTGAAATTGCTGCAGCTAGGATAATGATCTATCCTCATATGCTTTTGGTAACAGTTCAGAATTCCAAGACTTATAAATATGAGTTCTGCAACAGTCAGTCTGAATGTATGAAAACAGACTTCTCATTTACTAACTCTGAGATTGTTTTGTCTCAAAGTGGTCCCCCTTTCTCTATGGTACATCAGTCATCAGTCTTGGATTTAGTGAATATAGGACTAACAAGGGGAGTGGGGGTGTATTCCCTCACATCGAGTGCTGCAAGATGGCTTTCTACCTAACATTAACAATTTTAGGACTCAAAGATAAGGTTCTCAAAATGACAACATAATACCAACATTTTCCAATTTATGGAACACATTCTAGTCCATGTTGTTCTTTTGCATCATAAATATTTTCAGAAAGGATTGGATACTTTTCTTTGCAAATACAAACTTTACTTCTTCACCCACAGACTAGAAAGACATGCTTTTCTTTCCTAGAAAAACAAACAGCTACAGGATACCTCATCTAGTTTCTGACAGCCTTTCAACAAAACATGTATCCAGTTGTAAACAAACATACTACTAGACTGCTTCCATGCAATATCTGCCTCTGTGCAGAGAATCACTTTTTACATAGTGACAAGATCAATTCCACAAAAGAAAAAGAAATTAAAACAAAAGCCATTCTCCACTACTGTGCTAAAAAAGTAATGTCTTTTGGCTTTTCCCGGTTAGGGGTCGCCACAGTGGAACTCCGGTCCGCTAATGATTGGCAGTGGATTTTTATGGTGCCGAGTTGCCAGCCCAACACCCAATCTTCAAGGAAGGCACACCAATTCACGTTCGCACCTACCTGCATATCTTTAATGTCACTCTCCACTACTATGCTAAAGTTCTTAAAATTGTATTCATAAGTCAATAGATTCCCAGGTGCAAAGGAAAAATGGATTATTTTAATATGGATATTACGGTGATCAGCACTGACACTCAACCTGCCCACTTCCTGCAGTCTGCAGGCAAGAGTATAAAGACCCTGGGTAATCTATATACTTCGGGCAAGGATTTAGAGATTTTGAGTAATCTTCACTTTGCTAGGACTAGGTGGCGAGATTACTTCTACTCCTTTCTCAAAAGATACAAGTTACAGAGCAGAAACCACTGGAAGTATTTTCATATCCAACATGCTGATCAGTGCTTTTGGACTAGACACAGTCTTGAGATGTACAACTGGCCAGCAAAAAGATTTTCTCTCTCTCTCAAGTTTTAATAAAGAACTAGATGTAGATAAAAGCAAGAACAATTTAATGAAACGTAATCCTCCTGGACAGGCATTAAGGTTGGGGGAAGTCTTGTTCCATAAACGGAGTCCCCTTCTCACTCACAATAATATAGACATTTCTTCAGAGTGACATCCTAAAACATGCATTCAGTCCTTTTGTATGAATTACATAGTGTTCATCAATGGACAATCTATACTGTAATGTCATATTCCACAGAAACTGCCGAAGTCTTTAATTTACTTACTAAAAATTGATGGAGATATGAGCACTGTTATACAGACCATATCCACCTGATTTGGGACTGTCTTTTTTGATAGGCAAACTGGGAACTACTTCTGTGTAATTGATTAGAATATTCTGGGGAAGTTCCTCCTTTATAACTGGAATGGGTGATGCTGGGATTCCTCATCCTAATTTTTCCATGTCAAAATTTTTAAGTCTCGGCCAGGTTATCTGAACTATAAATGCTACATGCAGGTGGACAGTAGTCTCTCCTTTGATAATCACATCGCCACAATAGTCAGGAAATCCTTCTACGTTGCGCACCTCATCACAAAAAGGTTTCTCATCCAGGAAAAAAGAGGTCACTGTTCCCCTCTACTCATCACTCATTAGACCCATTATAGAGTACAACGCCCCTTTTGGAATGTACCTCACAAGACATCTGCAGCAGCTGGAAAGGCCACAGAAGTACCTCACAAAGAGGATTACTGGCCTCAAACAAATGCCTTATGCAGACCATCTCAAAAAACTCCAGCTTTATTCTGTCACATATTGCCTACTCAGAGGCGATCTCTGCCTAGCATGCAAAGCTATGTCAAACCCAGAGCTGTTGGACATGCTCCATGTAAAGAAATCCCAATCCCTCCGAGCTACACGCTCTAGAGACCTAAACCTTGTCACCACAATAAACAGAACATGCTGGAGGGATAGATTCCTGTCCCAGAGACTTCTCATACTCTGGAACAAACTACCTATCTATATCAAACAAAGCTCCTCATTAGCACTCTTCAAGAAAAATCTTGATGATTGGATGGAAGATAGGAAATTCACCCCGGGGATCACTTCTGTGGCTCTGCTTGACAGGGGTACAGAAAAATGATTTTCTTGGTTGGCAAAAGCCAGGGTACCGTTTGGCTAGGCTTATATAGGCCCTAGGGCCAATAGCCTAGTACCTACCTATGAACCTTTGAACATAGATAGTTTCTAAGCTAAAAATTCAGACAGCTTCCAAGTAAAACAAAATTAAACCACCTACTAAAAGATGTAATCTACAAAATGCCTTTTACTGATAAATGACTCAGTGCTACTAACCAATGGTAGGAAATCTGGGAATATTTAATACAGAACATATAGGGAGATGAAAAAAACATGAGTCTTTGAGGATGAAAGCAGAGGTTCAAATTTCTACAGTCCTGTATTTCAAGTGAATGCTGACATATGTATACATAACATGCCTCCTCATTCCTCAACCTAAACTGTCAAAGGCAGCTACCTGCATACATGTCTGAAGTGTGATTGTGAGGAAAGTGAAAAAAATAACAACTTTGTTGCTCCTAGACAGTACATTGCCCCTGCACACACTTCAGTAACCTTCTTTGTACACCTCTGAGGTCTGTCAGAAAAGCAAAAGAAAAGAATGAACACACTGTCCTCAGCAGAAACACAGGGTATAATAACCTCATGTGCGCACCTGTAAGGTTTGACTGTGATGGCAGTTGAAGAAGTAATAACCACACACTCCATCCCTTGCTCTCACAAACACACACACACACACACACACACACACACACACACACACACACACACACACACACACACACACATCACAAGCCATAACAATACTAGTTTTGTACTTCAACAAACAGAAATCCACTGTGCAACACTGGTATTGTCACACCAGATCAGTGACTGCCGTTTAGCAGTTGCCAAACAGCAGCAGGGGTAAGTCACTCTTATTTACCTTCCCTGATTTTTCTCATAGTTTTGCTCTATCATTTGTAAAAAGTTTGATTTGCTTGTAAATCATCCAGGATTACAGTCAATAAATCCAGACATCAGAGTTTTATACTTATTTTACCAAAAAATGAAAGTTGATGAAAAAGGTGTTACACTATTAACTTTTTAATTGAATTATAGTAATATTTGGAACATGTTCATTATTTTGAGCCTTTATTCTGCTATTATAGATATTGCAATGAATTCTTCTGCAATGAAGTTGAACGTTGCAGTAGTTGGTGTTCTGACAGTGTTTATAAAACTCCCTGAAAAAAGAAAACCATCCCTAAAGATCAGAAGCATCAGCTTTTTGTAAAATCCAAGGTTTGCACAGAGAACAGTCACTCTGGGCTGCTGACCTCTCTGGTGCTTACCTTGCTTATGTTATTTATCAGCTTTATCCTAACAGGGTTGTATCAAAGACCTCTTCAGGTTAAAGAGCATAATTAGGAAATTAATACATTTTTTATTCTCATTTTTCCCCAACCAGCAGCAGCTTTTGTGGGGCCCCCACACACAATCAAGGATGACTAAGCGGGCCCCCTTGCAGCCATGGGTATTGCAAGTACCTAAGATTGGCTATGTTGTTAATTTTAGTGGGCTGAATGTTCACTAGCAGAGTTTAACTAAGCCACGGGTACTATATCAGTGGTAAAATATTTAATGGAATTGTGAAACCTGTTGCTTGATAAAACACTGTTACTATAACCAGAGATATCTTTGAATTTTAAAGGTGATATAAATATGACTTATTACCCATCTGGTTTATTAAGTACACAGGACTGTTGTACTAGCTTTTGTTAATTTGACAGACCCGTTGCAAAATATCAGGGTATGGCAACCTGCTGTGGTTGGGGGCCCCCCAGAAACAGGGGGCCCTCAGCGACCACAGGTTTCGCTGGTGCCTAAAGCCAGCTATGATCTCAGTTCAATTAATGGTTTGAGTGTTTAACAGAGCTGTAAGGGGAGGATGGGACAGAGTAGTTATTGGTAGCAAACCTGCCCTGGTTAGCAGAGAGGCAGCTTTGACTCTTCACTTGGGTGACACCTAGTGGAGACACTGGGTGTTAGACCTATATGGCACAAGCCTGTGGAGTAGGCAGTGTCATAGTACATGTGCACAAGTGGGCTAAACGGCTCTGCTGGACCACAAAGCTGCCCTGTTGCCTACAACCTCAGTCTCACTGATGGGGAATGCATGGCCTGATAGGGTTTCCTGGGCACAGGAATAAATGGGACGTAGGGCTCTTGCCTAACCATGGGATGCTTGACTCCCACTCCATGGAATGAGTGGGTCATCTGGGTGCAGACAGAGGAGCCATTGGGAGAGATCCTACAGAGAACAAAACAATAAATAAGTAAAGAAATGAATACATTTCTGTCTTTCAGAATTTTGAACAAGTCTGCATACTGTTTATTTTACTACTGTAGAAAGTTGTTGCTGCTTTACTTATAAAACATAATAATAAAGAGATTTAGAAAGATGTTTATATAAACTGTCAGACTCAGAAGGTATTAGTAAATTCAGTCCATGAAAATGAAAAAGCCTAACAGTGAGGTACTGCAGATGTTCAGTACTGGATGCAATTGCTTTACTAGTCTACAGAAGTGATTCTGCAGAAGATCAGTAAAGGGGAGCATTTGCTTTATTATAACACTCAGACATCATTTAGGGTCATTACACGACGACATGTGTAAAGCAAGAAAATGAGACTGAAAAACGTTAAAAATGTTCAAACCATCCACCTTGAACGTAATCCAAAACATTCAAAATAATGCAAGCAGCAAACTGATTGCTAAGGTTATTCTTCACAGCACAAGGGCCTTGGGCTCAATCCTGGCTTTCAGTCACTATGTGCATTTTACACATTCTTCCTGTGTGTTTTTTTTGCCCCGCATAATACATTTTTTTCATATATTGTAAAAACACACTTGTTGGCTGAATGAAATTGCACAAATATATTGCATGTTCCCTTGAACTTGCAGTCCAAGTTATGAATTAAAAGTTGTTGAGTTAATAAATGAATAAACTCAATGAAATGTAGCTATAAAGCAAAAACCCTGCAATACAGACCACAGACTATTGAAAGTGGTAACATCAACAGAAGGGGAAAGGGAGTTGGTATGGCCTTACTGAGTGATATAAGATGAGATAGGAGAAAGGAATGCTGCTTTAATTATTAGGATGCATAGGAATAAGGAAATTACAGTAAATAACAGGAAATTATAGTTTATAGAACACTGAAAAAATCACATATGAGGTACTGTGTGCATTTCTGGCAACCACATCTTTGTGAACATGTAGATAGGATCAACATGTTGCAGAAAAGCTAAACATACTGCACAGCATGCACCAGGAGCCAGAGTGCTAGTATATACACACACACACACACACACACACACACACACACAGAATGCACAGTGACATGCAATTTAAAAGGTTTCCAGTTCCCCTACAGAAAGACTTTGAGATGTGGGGAAGACAAGACCACCTAGGAAAACTCACACTGATGCAGAGGGTATACACAGACCCCAGACAGAAAGTGCCCTAGTCAGCTGCCTCCACCCATGACTGTTAAATTCTGGTCTGCTGTATTCTCCGTTGTTGCTTCCATTCCATTTCAGGCATCTTCTTACAATCATCGGCCATGATTTATGTGACCAAATAAGTTCTAACATCTTTCTTAAATGCCATGCCTTTTAATGTATTCAAATCCCTCTTACTTTCTAATATCATTCTTAAATCTCATGTATCTTAGTTTCTGCACATCTCTCTTTTTGCTAGCCTTTGTTTTGTTGTATTCACTTATCCCATTCTTTCTTTCTCTGTCTCTCCAGGTTCACTTCCAGTGGATACATCTTTTGCACAATTCTTTCTCATTTTCTTCATTTTAATCACTCTTCCATACACTTATCCACCATATTAATATATCTCCATCCCTAGATGATCTCTAGATCTGCATGCGGTGCTATAAATATGATATAAGAAGGGGTTTATATAACAGCAGCATAGTCTTATATTTCTAACAGTCTAACCTCAATCCCCCAAGCATTCCCAACTTCAAGTTACCTTCCTGATAACACTGTCAGACTGCATTGCATTCTTCACAATTGTCACAATATAATCATGAGGCAGCTTCATCTTGTATTCCCAGGTTTGATTCTGTCAGTCTCCATTCACTTAATACGTGGCTTTGTATAAGCCATGTAACAATGCAATGTTTTCAAGTTATCGCTATAAACAAAAACACATGCCCAGTAGGCTGGCCAGTTAAAAAATAATCAAAAGTTTATATTTATTTTGTTTGTTTATTTATTCTTTTGTTAACCTGGTAGCTGGGTCCTTTACAGCCATGACATAGGCTGACATACATTTTAAAAGGGTTGGCAATAATATGTATTAAATAAAGTGAGCAGAAAATGAAGGCTACAGAAAGCAAATGGTAGGGATAAGAGTACAGTAAATCTACAAAATACAGGTGAGATATATGCAGGCTAAGCACTAAGTGAAGGACATACTTATATTGTACTGAGTACAGTAAATCTACAAAATACAGGTGAGATATATGCAGGCTAAGCACTAAGTGAAGGACATACTTATGTTGTACTGAGTACAGTAAATCTACAAAATACAGGTGAGATATATGCAGGCTAAGCACTAAGTGAAGGACATACTTATGTTGTACTGAGTACAGTAAATCTACAAAATACAGGTGAGATATATGCAGGCTAAGCACTAAGTGAAGGACATACTTATGTTGTACTGAGTACAGTAAATCTACAAAATACAGGTGAGATATACGCAGGCTAAGCACTAAGTGAAGGACATACTTATGTTGTACTGAGTACAGTAAATCTACAAAATACAGGTGAGATATATGCAGGCTAAGCACTAAGTGAAGGACATACTTATGTTGTACTGTATTAGGAACTAAAAGAACAAAGTCATATTTCAAAGCCGCACACTAAAAGATTTCCAAGGACTGATTCAAAGAACTGCTAACAATACTTTCAATTACACAAAATGTTACACTGTCTCAATTAAGCCTTTAGGGTGTGTTAAATATGCATTAAACCATTAAAAACAATCTAGATGCGCATGACGGGCAAGAAAATAAGACAAATAAAACTGCAAAGTAATTTAGTTGACTCATTAGGTGAGCAGACTAGAGGAGAAATTACACAATTAGAATTAAAGGCCTAACAGCAGACTAAAGAATACATACCCATTACAGAAAAGGCAGTTGCATTTGTAAGCAATTGTTATAAAGCCAAGTAGCTTTAATCTAAATTTGTTGTACTTTAATTTGAGTGGCAAGCTGATTCCAAGTAGCAGATGTCAACTCTTTTGGAACACTGGAGAATGAGATACATAGAAACACAGAATTATTTTTAAATTTGAAATAAAAACTGGCCCAGTCTGTAGTCACATCTTTCAAATGCTCAGAGTTTTACAGAATGACCAGATTTTTCCTCATCTTTTGGTTTGTTCCTCATTAAAAGTGTGGGTTTCTGGCAAATCACTGAGGACTGAAGTCACTAAGTAATGACATATATTTGAGTTTCAAACTTCATATCCTTCAGAAAATGTATCAACACAAATCCTGTTATCATAGCAACTTTCTAAGAGCAATATTTAAAAATTGTCCCTATTTTTGGGCCTTCACCCCTCATTATTTTAGACTTTGTCCATATTTCTTGCTAAAAGAAGTTGAGAGCTTTCCTCATTTGATTTTAGTGGTTATTTATAGTATCAGTACCTTAGACGCCAGTTCTCAGTATTTAAAGGTAACTCCACCAATTTTATTCCATGCAGGCTCAGCCCATACAGCCCTTCCAGCACTAGGCTGTGAATTATAGCTCAAAGCAGCATGGCTTGAAGAGGCCTTTATTCGAGCTCTACAAAAACTTTTCACCTGGTCATCCTTCTGGCCACGAGTCTTCAAGAGCAGTGTCCCTCTTGTAACCCACAGTGATCCTGTCATATGAGGAAGTAACTTCCTGATTTCCTGCTTTCGGGCTACAATCTTTTATACAACATTAATAAGAGCAGGGGGTTGGTATAATGATTAATGTTCTAATTCACAGACACAAGGTGCAGGGATTGATTCTCATCTAGGTGATTAGCTTAATGGTTAAGATTTTTACCTCATAGGCACAGGGTATAGAATTTGATAATTTGGGGTTGGCATAATAGTTAAGGTGTTCACCTCACAGATACAAGGTACAGGGTATGATACTCACCTTTGATCACTGCCTGGTTATTGGCTAGGCCTATAATAGTCTGCAGATTGATTGTCTAGTACGAACCTATGAAATAGTTTTCCATTACCCTATATAATATAATCAATTACCTCACTAATCATTATGAGAATTTCAAAGACACAAGTTTCAGTTTATGTTTAATGATTAGTCCACATTTACCATAGACAAGATGCCCCAATTAGCCCTTCCCAACACAAAACAATCAGATTTGGATTCAGACAGATGAGTTGCAGAACACAGACAACCCATCAGCATTGCTAATAGCCACGCCAGGTCTACAGGTGACAGTAAAATAAAAAGCTTGGAGTCATATGGCCCAGCCACATAATTTTGTATTGGCATCCTGCTATTTAGTCAGCCATTGCAATGGGGCATGTTCTATCTCTAGGTTAAAGCTCCTGCCTAACAGATATTCCTGTAGAGAATGGACGGACCATTTCACTGGAAAATATCCCCTTTCTATGGCTGAGTATTTTTTTCTCAGCTTTAGTTAACTTTCACGATGTGATACATAGCATGTGCCTCACCTTGAATATCCTGGAATACTGTAGCTCTCAAACATAATTCTGATGCATTGGTCTAAAAAGTGAATTCCTTATTAAAATCAAGAGTCACTAATACTGGTCCAGAAAACAATATTCTTGTCAGTTCACAAAATGGTGTCTCTGCTTCAAGATATCATTGTGCTTTGATATGAGCTTTCCTTTTTTTTAAGATTTGTCAAAGGGCAGGCGACAGTTGCAAAATTACATACACATTTTCTGTAGTATCCAGCTAATCTAAGGAAAGCCTTTATTTTTTTTTTTCTGTGAATGGTGCAGGCCAGTTTTATATACCATATATTTTGTCTATGTTTAGTTTTATCACCACTTTTTTTTTTTTTTATATGTTGTCTCAAATATTTAATGCAGACAGTTTGACACACTATTTAAACCAGAGAATAAGTTTGTTCCAGGAAGTGTAGGCACTGTGTAACAAAACTATCCTTCCACTTTATCTCATTTATTTGTCGCTGTAGATTAAGATATATTTTCCTATTGCTAGCTGGATTTTCACTAATCATTTCTGTGGCTGGCACTCTATAATGTTATTGACTAACCTTCAGTTCAAGTGTTGTCTCTATGTTCTGTTCTACTTAACCTATCAACAGAGCCAAGACTCAACCAAGCAATAAATGCGACACTCCATCCATCACTAGACCCAGCAATGTACATGGCAACAGACCTAATAATGGATCCAGCACTCCACCTGGCACTAAGCCAGGCAAAAAACTGGTAGCCCACCTGGCACTAAACCAATCACTCTTCCTAGCCCTCCCCCAGGCACTAGATCAACTTTCCACCAGAAAATAGACCAAACACTCAACCCAGCACTCCCCCCCTGCCCTCATCCCAGCACTAGACTTTGCACTTGATCCATCACACCACCTCTAGACCTGGCACCTACGCTGACACTCCACCTGGCACTCCACCTGGCACTTGAACCATCAGTTCACCTAGCAGTCAATCCAAGAATCCATCCAGCATTGCATTAGGCTTTCCACCAGGCAATCCAACTGGCAGTAGAACCAGTGCTTGACATGACACTCAGCTTTGCACTATACCCCACACTTGGCCCTGCATTCTAGCTCATAGGTGTATATTATGCTAATGACCTCTAGGGCCTTTATAAGCCTAGCCATGCAACCCAAATGTGTCCCACAAGTTAAATGTTTTAGACATTTATATAGGGGTGATTCTTGGTTATGACATAATTTACTGACTGCCTCTGTCCATCAGAGACATGAGTGCCAGACCAAGGATGAAGTTTTGATTTCCCATCCAGTGGTCCAAGTTATACTTAAACAGGGTTAGGGAGAAACTTTATTTCACATAGACAGGGAACCTATCCCAGAGAAAGGAAATTCACGGAGATACATCTCTGTCACACAAACATGTCTTATTTATGTTGCAAGCAAAATTTAGGTCTTCAGATCTAGTAGTTCTGATGCTGTTTGTTTTACAGATGTGCAAAAGGTTCATCAGAGCAGGGTCCAGGGATGCCTTGTATGCCAGGCATAGATTACCTCTCAGTAGTCTGGAGGAAGACCAGTTATAGGAATAGAGCTTTGAAATGATCTGCAAAGGAATGTTTGTGCACTGTATTCTTTTTGCAAGGAACCTTTGTAGACATTCCAGTTGCTGCATGTATCTGGTCAGCTGCATATTGAAAGGGGCATTGTTCTCAATAATGGGTCTGATGAGGGCAAAATACAATGATATAATGACTTCCTTAGACCTACATGTCATGCAATTACTTATATGCTGAGTAACACAGAAGGAACTCCTTACTACCTACGATACACATTGGTCAAATGCCGGGTTACTGTCTACATGTGTTCCCAGATCCCTGACTAGTGGGTCAACTCTTAGTGGTGTTTTATTGATGATGCAGTTTCCTGGGGTGGCCAACTTCCCAAAAGGTACTATAATGCATTTCTTCGAATTGAGTATTAAGCCATGGCTTTGGCACCAGTCATTTGTCTGTGTTAGACCCTCTTGTAAGATGTTAGTGTCTTGGAAGGATTCTGTGGCTGCTTCCAGTTTGCAATCATCTGCAGACTTGGTCAGCCAGAAGTCTTTGACATTAGTCTTGACTTCTGAGAAGTAGATACCAAAGATGAGCGGGCCCAGCACAGAGCTTTGAGGGACTCCACTGGAGACTGGCCTCTTTGAGGAAATGGTCTCACCAATCCTAACTTCTTAGGTCTTATCTGTAAGCCAGATGGCTATCCAGCATGTTATATAGGGTTTTATGCCTAATTCCATAAGTTTATTAACAATGCCAGAGTAGGGTATTGTATCAAATGCCTTAGCCAGGTCAAGGTAGGTAGTATGCACTGTTTTAATCTCATCCATTGCCTTGGTGACATTCTCAAAGAAGTCCACCAGGTTCAGTAGGCATGACCTTCCTTTGACAAGGCCAAAGTGGGATGGATACAGCGTCTGAAGGTCTGCTATGTCTTTGTAGATCATCTCCATGATAATTCTTTTCATAGCTTTGCATATAAGACCAGTCAGATAAATGGGTCTGTAATTTCTGGGATCTGTTAATGGTCCACCTTTATGAAAAGGGATGACTGTTGCAGCTCTCCATTTTCATAACACAAAGCCTGTTTTAAGACTATAGTTAAATAGTAATGAAAGGTCATATTTTACAATATTTAGGAGTCATCCTGGGATATTATTAGGGCCCATTGAGGCTGTGTACTTGGTCTTAGTGAATGCAGTCAGGACATGCTGTCTATTTATAGTTGAAGGGTTTATGTTTGAAGGTGTTCCTTGAGAGCTGACTGGGGATGAATCGGGTGTAAAGTTGAAATTGAAACTGTCAGCCAGCAGATTTGCTATATCACCTGGCTCATTGAATGTGGCACCATTAACCACCAGGTATTTGATTCATCATTTCACCTAGCATTCCATCCTGCATACCGCCTAACATTATACCTGACAGTCGACCAGGCATTATAACCATCACTCCACCCAGCGTCCAAATGGGCACCAGACCTGACAGTCTACAAAGCACTGAACCAGGCACTAGAGCTGGCACTCCACCAGTACTAGACCCTGCACTTTAATAAACATTCCATCTGGCACTCCAAAAGGCACTATAGCCTGCACTTCCACCCAGCAATCTATTTGACACTACACATGGCACTCAACCTGGCACAAAACTCGGCACTTAATCAAGCACCACACCTGGAACAAGATTTGGCATTTAACCTAGCACTTAACTTGACATTTCACCTAGCACTCTGCTAGGCACTAGACCTGGCACACCTCTTGGCACTCAACTCAGCATTCCAGCCTACACTTCATGTAACACTTTATCCAACACTAGATCCAGAACTAGACCAAGGAATCCACCTTGCACTCCACCAGGCACTAGTCCTAGCACTCCACCCAGTAATGGGCTAGAGTACCACCCAGCACTAGACTAGGTACGCCCCTCAGAACACCAACCAGCACTAGAGCAGGCACACCACCTAGCAATTCATCCATCACTAGACCAGGCATTCAACCTAGATTTAGAACCAGGCACTCCACCAAGCCCTAGGCCAGTCACTTGGCCTGCCAATCAAACTGGTGCTTGACTCAGAACTCCACCAGGTCAGGATTACCACCTAGCACTAGACCAGGCACCTAACCTGGCACTAGACCATGCACTCAGTACTGCATAGACCAGGCACTTAACCTGGCACCCCACCCAGTACTAGATATGTCACTATACCAGGTACAATACTTGGCACTTGACCTTGCACTCAACCCAATACTTGACCTGGCACTCTACCTGGCAGTGGACTCAGCACTTGACTTGACACTCCATCTTGCAGTCCACCCAGCAGTAGACCCAGCACTCCACCCAGCACCTGACAATGCAGTCCATCTGGTAGTCCACCTAGTATGCCAGCTACCACTAGATCTGGCACTTGACCCTGCACCCATCTTGGTGATACATTTAACACTAGACCTAGCACTTCACCTGGCACTCCACCCAGCACTCTACCTGGAACTTGACCCAGCTCTCCACCCCACACTCAACCCTGCAGTTAGCCCAGCACTCCACATGCACTCAACTTAGCTCATCACTGGGCACTCCACTATTACTCAGCCTGACACTCTGCTCAGTACTATACCAGCCACTTGATATGGCAGTAGACCTGGCACTACACAGGACAATCAACCAGGAAGTAGAAATGGCAATCTACCAATCACTCAACCTGTCTCTTAGTCTAGCCTCTGTCCTGACACCGGACTTAGCACTTGACTCTTCACTAGACTCAACACTCCAGCTAGCAATCCACCCAGTACTAGATCCTGCAATCGATGAAGCACCCTTCAAGGAGTACTACCTAGCAATACAGTCAGCTCTTCACAAGGCACTCCACCTAACAGTATACTTAGCACTTGACAAGGCAATCAACCAGGCACTTGAGACAGCACTGGACCTAGCACTCTGTCTGGCAGTCCAACCACCTCTTAATCCCCAGCACTTGGTCCAGCAATAGTGGCAATCAACCTGGCACTTGACCCAAGCATTTGACATTACACCCAACACTAAACCAAGCTTTCCATCCAGTACTAGACCGGTCACTTTACTAATCACTCAACCTGGCACTCCATCCAACAGGATCTGGCACTAGACCTGGAGCCTCAAAGGGCACTAGAACAATCAGAAGATCCAGAACTCCACCTGGCATTTGACCTCAAACTGCACCAAGCACACTATGCAATATTCACCCCAGCACTAGCGCTATCCCTCCACTTGTCACTCAGATCAAAACTGTATCCAGAACTAGACCTGGAACTCCACCAGCAACTAGAACCAGCACTATAGCCAACAGTCTGCCTTTCACTTGATCCTGCACTACATTCAGCAGGAAATAGAACCAGCAACAGACCCAGCACTCCCCACAGCAGTAAACTTGTTGCTTCATTTGTCAATTGACCCAACACTCCACCTGGCACACAATCTGGCAATCCACCCAGGACACCATCCTGCACTAGTTCCAACATTCCACTAGGCACTATATCCATCACACCACATGGCACTAAATCAGACACACCACCCAGGACTCCATCTGGCACTTCACCGGGCAATCTACCTAGTACTGCACCATTCACTTCAATTGCCACTCCACCCAACACTTCATTGAGCAGGCCACCTGTCTTCAGTAGGTGCGCCAAACAAAATTCTACATCACAATTCACCTGACACTCCAACTAGTAGCCCACATGGCACTTTACCCAGGATTCCCTGGCAATCAACCTGGCACTTCACCTAACATCATTCTGGTACTCCCCTGGTATTCCATATGGAATTCCACATGAAACTCCACCTGGCTATTCTCCAACATCCATCCCAGCATTCCACTTTTCACTTCAACTGCCACTCCCCCAACACTTGACCCATTGCTTCACTCATTACTTTACCTAGCATTCCACCTGCACCCCACATGTCATCCCATTTAGCATTCTACCTAGCACTTCACTTGAATAATCCTCCAGGCACTTCACCCAGCATTCTGCCAGGTACTTCATCTGGCACTCCCCCAACACTACACCTGCTATCCCCCTCGGTACTGCAACTAGCACCCATCATGCTCTCCAACTGACACTACCCCAGCACTCCATCTGGCACTCCCCCTGATATCCCTGTCAGCACTCCAACAGGCACTCCAGCTGACACTACACCCTACCTTTCACCCAACACTCCACCTGGCAGTCCACCCTGCACTCCACCTTGCTCTTCACTTAGCACTTTATCTGAATCCACCCTATACAACACCTGACAGCTCACCCTGAACTTCACCTGGAATGCCACCAAGGACAGAATCACAATCTGGCACTCTGTCATGGTCAGCTGACACTCTACCTGACACTATGTCAGTGCCATCAGACACTCCACCCAAAAATGTGTCAGTACTAGATGGTACTCCTTCTGGCACTTCTCCCAAGACTTTTTCTGAGACTTCTCCTGGCACCTCAACCAACAATTTTCCTTGCACTCCTGCCAGCACTCTATCCATCAGTCCTCCAAGCAATCATACTAGTAGTATACCTAGCACTCCTCCTGGAACTCTTCGGAGCATTTCACCCAGCACTCCTCCCAACATTTCATCCAGCGTTCCTCCCAGCACTCCACCTTAACTTCCTTCCAGTACTCAGCAGGAACTTCATACAGCACACCAGCTGACACTCTCAGTGCCACCAGACACTCTATCCATCTGTCACTGGCAGCCTGCACTCCACCCAGTACAGTGTCATTGCCAGCTGGCACTCAGTGTGGCCATCTGTCAGTCTCAGCTGCCACTACATCCAGCACTCCAGTTGACAGTCTGTCAGTGATGGTCAGCAATGCACCTAGCACTTAGTGCTCACTGGCACTCCATCTAACATTTTGTCAGTGCCGGCTGCCACTCCACACATCACTGTCAATGCCAGCTGACTCTGTCAGTGCTGTGCACCGCACCACATGGAACTTTTTCAGTGCTGGCCACCACTCTACCAGATATTATACCAGCCTTCTGTCAGTGCCATCTGGAATTCCATCCAGCACTCCCTAACTGTTGGCTGGGCCTTCACCCAGCTCAGGGTCAGTGTAAGCAGGCATGTAACCCAGCCCCCTTTCAGTTCCAAGCAGCACTGCACCCAGTACTCTGTCAGTGCCATCCATCAATCCACCATGCATTCTGTCAGCCTCATCTGGCACAACACCTGCCACTCCAGCTGGTAGAGTCAATAATGGCTGCCATGCCATGTGGCACTCAGTGCCAGATAATCTTTCAGTGCTGGCCAGTCCACCTGCCACTCATTCAGTGATGCCTGGCACTCTATCTGCCACATGCCAGCTGATACTCCACCCACCATTATTTCTGGCTCTTATAGTGCCAGTCTCCAATCTAACTACCCTACCCAGCACTTTATTAATTCCAGCCAGCACTCCACCAAGCACTCTGTCAGTATGATCTGCCACTCCAACAAGCACAATGTCAGTGCTAATGTGTCCCACCATGTAGCAGTCTGTCAGTCTCAGCTGGCACACTGTCAGTCATGGACACCTCTCCATATGGCAGTCTTTTAGTGTGGCAATCTTCATCTCTCTGTCAGTGTGGGCCATCACTCTATCCAGAACCCTATCAGTACCAGCCATCCCTACTCCTGGCAATGTGTCATTGCCAGCCATTCATTCTGTCAGTGCAGGCTGTCACTCCAACCTGTTCTCTGTTAGTGCTAGCTGTCACTTTACCCTGCACTCAGTCAGTGTTAGCCAGCACTCCACCCAACATTTAGTTATTTCCAAATGGCACTCCACCTGACACTCCTTCAGTACCAGACAGCAGTCTTCCTGGCACTTCATCCAGCACTGCTACTGGAATGCCTCTTGATACTTCATCTCTCGGTCCTGCTGGCATTCTTCCCAGCACTCCACAGGGCACTTGTCCTGGTACTCATTTCAGCATTTCTCCTAGTATTCCTCCCAGTACTCTTTCAGGCACTTTATCTGTCACTTCTGCTGGCAATTCACCCAGCACTCCTCTCAGAACTATATGCAGAATTCAACAGGGAAGTCCACTTACTACTTTATCCATCACCCCACCTGACACTTCTCCAGCTATTTCACATGATACTACACACAGAAGTTCACCCATCACTCCTTCTGCTACTTCAGCCTGCAGTACACTTTGCACACCACCCTGCAGTACTCCAGATCAGTGCAGCCAGGCACTCTACCTGGGGCTACTTCTCTATCAATGCAGGACATTATTTCACCTGGCACTACTCTTGGTATTGCAGTAGGCACTCTTTCTCTGTCATTGCAGGCTGACATGACACTAAGCACTTCACCTAGCACTCCACTAGGCAATCCTCCCACACTCAACCTACTGTAGCTTTGCAGTTGTTGCAGGCATACTGCCTGGGACTTCAGCTAACATGCCACCCAACAGTCAGGCAGGTAGACACTCCACTCAACACTGTCACTGCCAGGCTTCACTACACCTGGCACTCTGTCAGTACTAGTCAGGAATCCACATGGAATTCTCTCAAATTCAGCTGACACCCTACCAGGCACTTCATCCAACAGTTCATCGTGCAATGCACCTTGGACTTCATCCATCACTCCATCCAACAATGTCAGTGCTGGCCTGCACTCCAAATGATAATCTATCAGTGCACTGTATCAGTACCAGCATGCACTCTAGCCAACATTCTGTCAATACCTGCAGCAATCCAGCTGGCTGGCAGTCCTCACAACACATTCTCAGTTCTGTTTGACACTCCTCATTAGACTCCAACCATCATTCTGTCAGCATTGCCCTGGACTTCAACAGAGAGTATGTCAATGATATCTAGCACATTACGCAGCACTTTACCTCCACACTAATAGTGCCAGCTAGCACTCCATGTGGCACTTTGTTAGTACCACACAGCAATCCACCGAGCATTCCATCTGGCACACTTCAGTTCAACCTAGGACTGTCAATACAGCCCAGCACTCCCTCTGAACTCTGTCAGTACCACCTGGTACTACAATCTGCACTCATCGGTACTACCCATCATTCCATCTGGAACTACGTCAGTAACACCCAGCATTCTGTCACGACAACCTAGCACTCCTCCCAGCTCTCCATCATTGCAGGCCAGCACTCCAGCCACCATTCTGTCAGTGACAGTTGGGACTCTAATTGGCACTGTGTCCACAAGCCACTCAGCACTGCATCCAACACTTCTTTGTCAGTTCTTGTCAGAACAGGCAGAAAATAGGGACCATTTTCATATGCCAGGTAACATGCCTGGTGGAGTCTTGCATTCAATGACTGGCAGAGTGTTGGCACTCACCCGTGTCAGCTGGCACTCCAACTGACACTTCACCCAGTACTCTGTCAGTATTAGGTGGCATTCATATTGGAATTCTTTTACTAACATCTGACACTTCACACTGCACTCTGTGCACACAGCTTTCCAGCCCCAACATTGCAAACGGCATATAGTTTTCTGTCAGTATGGCTGGCCCTTTAACAGGCACTCTGTCAGAAGAGACTGAAACTCCACTCAACACTGTGTCAGTGCCAGCCAGCATTCTGTTAGTGTCAGTTGGCACTACATCTGCAGTATGTTAGCACTGACCTGTACACCTCATGACACTCTGTTAGTGTCAGCTGGCCCTCCAAATGGCACTCTACTCAGCACTCCATTTTGGTTGGCACTCCATCTGGCATACTGTAAGTCACACCTGGCACTCCACTTGGAACTCTGTCAGTGCCAGCCAACACTTCACCTACCCCTCTGTTAGTGCAAGCCTCCAGTCAGCATTCTATCAGTGCCACCCAAGACTTCAAGTGTCACTATATCAGTGATAGCCAACACTCTACTCAGCACTGAACATGGCACTACTTCTATGTCAGTGCCTGATGGAACAGACAGAAAAACGTGACCAGATGGCTGCCAGGTAATGCCTGGTGGAGTGCTAAGATCAGTGATGGGTGGAGTGCGAGCACTCTGTAAGTGTTAACTGGATCTTCAACTCACACTCCACCTCTCACTCTGTCACAGCAAGCTGACACACTACCAGGCAGATTCTCTTTGCCAACTGGCAATCCACCCAGCACTCGATCAATGCTTGCTGGATGTCCATGCAACACTCTATCAGTGCTGGCCACAGCTCTAGCCAGCACTCAGTGATGTCAGCTGCAATTCCATATGGCACTATGTCACTCTCATTTACATTCTACTTGTCACTCTGTCAGTGCTGGCTAGCACTAAGAGAGTACCATTTGCAGTGTAAGCCAGCACTGATAGAGGGTCATTTGCAGTGCCAGCCAACACTGCTCATGCACCTCAGTGCAGATCAATACTCCACCCAGCACTATTTTAGTGCCTATGGGCATATCATCCAACACTCCATCTGGCATTCTGTCATTTTGGGCTGGCATTCTACCCAGCACTCTAGCTGTGTAAGCCTGCAGTCTAACCAGCAAGTCAGTGCCAGCCAGCCAGCACTGAATGCAGCATTCTGTCAGTTCATGCTAGCATTCCATATGACACTCTGTCAGTGAAGGTCATCACTCTGTTAGCATGGACAGGCACTCTGACACTCTGTCAGTGTTGACTCAGACTCCACTCTGCACTCTGTCAATGACAGAAGGCAGTCTACCTGACATTAAACTCATCATTCCGTTTTGCAGCATGTCTCTGTTAGTGTACACAGGCACTCCATCCTGTACTTTACTGAGCACTTCTCCATCAGTACTGGATGGCATGCCACCTGGCACTACTCTCAGAACTTCAGCTAGCAGTCTTTCTCTGTCAGTGCTGTTTGACACTGCAACCAGTACTTTACCAGGCAATCCATCTGCACTTCACACAGTACTCTGGATGGCACTTGCTCAGTGCCTGCCAGCACTTCAGGGGGCACCATCAGTGGCAACCAGTACCCAGCACTAAACTTGGCAATCCATCTGGCACTCCACATAGCACTTTCCAAACAGTAGACCCAGGACTCCACTGGGCACTCAACCCAGGCACTAAGCCAAAAAAATCCACCTGGCATTCAGCCTGACATTAGATATGGAGTTCTACTTAGCACTATACCCACCATACCACCCAAAATCCCTCATAGCAATAGACCAGGTATGCAACCTGGCAATCCACCCAGCATTAGACCAGGCACATTACCCAGTATAATGCATAGCATTAGACCAGCCACTCGACCTGACAAGACCAAACACTCCTCTCAACACAACACCAGGTACTTAAAATGGCACTCAGCTTTGCATTCCAGCAGGCACTCTGTGTAGTAAAGGATCTGACACTCCATCTGATACTATACCTGGCACTCAACCAGACACTATACTTAGCACTCCACCAGGTATTCAACCAAGCATTAGGTCTGGTACCCTACCATGCATGCAATCTGACACTTCACTGAGCACTCCACCTGGCACTAGATGAGGCACACCACCTGGAACTCAATATGGCACTGTGCTATGCACAACAATCATTCCACCTGGCACTAGACCAGGTACACCACTCAGCAGTCCATCTGGCACTTCAGACATTCCACTCAGCACTCCATTTAGCACTCCACCTAGCAATGGACCAGGCATTTGACCTAGTACTCCACCCTGCAATCCTTCCAGCATATGACCTGACACTCCACCCAGCACTAGACAAGGCACACCACCCAGCATTCCATCCAGAGGTTAACCAGATGCAAAATCTTGGTAGTTTAGCCGCCCCTAGACCAGACACAGCACCTGGCAGCACACATGGAACTAGACCAAACACTCCACCTAGCAGTGTACCTGGCACCAGGTGAAGCACTTGACCTGGGACTCAACCCAGCACTTCACCTGGCAGTATAGCTGGAATACCATTCAGAACTCCCCCAGCAGTATCCCAGACACACCACCAGCCAGTTCATCTGGTATTAGACCAGGCATACCACCTGGCAGTCTACCGAGCACTAGACCAGGTGATCAACCCAGGAATCCACACAGCAGTAAACCCAGAAGTAGACCAGGCACTGGACTGAGCACTAGACCAGGCATTTCACCTGACACAGGATCACCTAGCACTAGATCAGACACTCATACTGGCACTTGACCCAGCACTTAACCAAACACTCCACCCAGTACTTGACTCAGCACTAGACCCAGCACTGGACCTGGCACTCTACCTGGCAGTAGGGCAGGGACACCATTGGCAGGCCACCTGGCACTAGAACAGGCATTCTACCTGACACTCCATCTAACACTTGCCTGGAAATCCACTTGACACTAGACCGAGCACTCTACTCAGCCCTCAGCCTGGTGCTAGACCAGGTAATAGACCTGGCAGTTGACCTGGTATTCCATCTGATTCTAGGCCTAGCACTAGAACAGGCACTTGACCTGACATTCCATCTAGTTCTAGGCTTGGTGCTAGATCAGACAACAGACCTGGTACTTGATCAGGCACTTGAATTGGCACTCGATCTGCTTCTAGGCTTAGCAGTAGACCAGGCACTTGACAGAGTACTGCAATTGGCACTTGATCTGGAACTCTAGCCTGCATTCCACCTAGCAGTAGATCCAGCAATCTACCCAGCAGTTAGCTGAGCATTCCACCCAGCTCACCACCTGACACTCTTCCCAGCACTTGAATTGGCACCCAAACTGGTACTACACCTGGCATTACACCTGGTATACATCCCAGCACTTGACACAGAGTGTGACCAGGCAATCACCCCTGCAATCCACTCAGCGTTTGGCTCAGCACTCCAGCTGGCGTTCAACCTAGCATTCTCCTAGCATGTGAAGCAGTACTCCTCCTATTGCTCCAATGCACTCAGCCCAGCCCTCCACCCTGCACTCAAGCTAGCAGTAGACCTGGCAATAGACCAGGCACTAGAGCTGACACTCCATCAACAGTCAACCTAATCCTTGACCTAGCACTAGACCCGGCTCTCCAGCCACAGTCTACCTAGCATTTGATGCAGTACACTACCCAGCACTCTAGCAGCACTCAAGCTGGCACTGTACGTAGCACAAATGCCAGCACTTCAGCACTCCTCTCAGCACTTAACCAACATTCAGTCTGATGCTGCATTCAGCAACAGACCTGGTAAACCATCTAGCACTAGACTCGGTACATCACCCAGCAATCCACCCAGCATTAGACATGGCACTTTACCCTGCTCTATACCACGCATATCACCTAGCACTTGATCCAGCGATAGACCAGTCACTCCACCTGGCACTAGACTAGGCACTTGTCTGGCTCTCTACCCAGTAGTCAACACAGCACTCAACTTGGCACTCAGACTGGAATTCCAAATGGTTTTTGACCCGCCATTCCACCTAGCACTATAGCCTGCATTCCACCTGGTAATCAAACAGACACTAGAGCATGGTGCCCACCAAGCACTCATGCCAGACACTGAGCCCAAAACTCTACCTGGCTCCTCAAACTGGTACTAGACCCAGTATTTGACCAATCACTCAACCGGGATCTCCACCTAGCATTTGGCCTGACATTCAGCCAGACACTAATTCCACCACTCAGCCTGACACTTGACCTCATACTCTGCTAGGCATTTGACCTGGCACTAGATCTGGAACTAGACCCAGCAGTCCATCCAGTGCTCCACCTACCACTAGCTATAACACTCCACCTAGCAATAGTTATAGTGCTCCACCTAGCATTAGATCAGGTGTTCCACACCCACTCAATCGTGCACCAGACCAGGTGCTCCACACCCACTCAATCGTGCACTAGATCAGGCACACCACCTGACACTAGAGCAGGCACTCTACCTATCAGTAAAACCAAGTACTTCTCCCAGCAGTAGACCAGTCACTTGACCTGCCACTTAACCTGGTAATCAACTCAACATTCCACTTGGCATTCCACCCAACATAAGGTCTGGTAGTAGACAGGTGACTCAACCCAGCAATTGGCATTGCACTCAACTCAGCAGTACACCTGGCACTCTGCCAAGTATTAGACCAGTACACTACCTGGCACTAGACCAGGCACATCAACTGGCAGTCCAACATACAATAAACCAGGCAATCCACATGGCACTAAACTTTCAGCTATATCAGCTGTTCACCTGCCACTAGGCCTAGCATTATATCATTTACTAGACCTTGCACTGAACCCAACACTTGACCTTGCACTCTGCTCTGCACTCCTCCAGGCACTTCATATGGCAGTCCATCTGGCACTTCAGCAATGGATAGCTGCATCTAGTTCCAGGTAAAATGCCCAGCAAAGTACAAGGTCAAGTGCCAGGTGGATTGCAGGGTGGTGTGTCAGGTTGAGTGGTGGGATTAATGTCTGGCTAAGTGTCAAGTCAAGTGCTGAGTGGAGATCCAGGCTGAGTGATAGGTCAAATGCTGGCACTAATTTAGCACTACATTTAGCATTAGACCTAGCACATGACCTCTCAGTTGACATGGCACTTGACCTGGCACTACAAGAGGCACTCCACCCAGCACTGGACCTTGCAGTCCATCAACCACTATACCTGGCAATTGACAAGGCACTATAACCAGCAATACAGCTGGCACTTAACCAGGGACTAGATCAGGCATGATATGGCACTAGATCTGGTACTTCACCTGGCACCTGATATTGCACTAGATGGGCACTCCCCTTGGCATTCAACCCACAACTTCACTCTGCACTTGAACTGAAGCTTGATCCTTCACTAGACCCAATACTCCAACCAGCACTAAACATGGCACTCTAACTGACAGTAGACCTGGCACTAAGCCACACCTCTCATCAGTTCACCTGGCAGTAGATCAGGCATGATACCTGGCACTTAAACCGGCACACCACCCAGCTATAGAACTGGCACTTAACCTGCTATTTGCCCTGGCATTTTACCCTGCACTCCATCTGGCAGTATACCCATCACTCTGCTCAGCATTCCACCCAGCACTCAGACCATCAGGCACACCACCTGACTTTCTATCAGGCACTCCTCCCAAGACTTAAACCAGCACTTGACCTGGAACTCAACTTAGCAGAACACAAACCACTAGACCTGGCATGTATCCCAGCAAACAACATCACCCTTGACCCCACACTCAGTCCCAGACCCCAGCTGGCATTCAACCCAGCATTCCTCCCAGCACTCTACTAGGCACTCCACACAGCACTTGAACCAGTTTTCCAAGTGGCATTCCACCCTACACTCCACCTGAAGCTGTTTGACCAGACACTATATTCAGCACTTGTCCTGGCAGTCAATCAGGGACTAGACCTCATACTTCAACAGGGACTAAGCCAAACACTAAAGCTGTTATCCCCATCTGTCACTTGACCATGCAATCAATCCCAGCACTCTGTCTGGCACTGCAGCACCTGACACTTGACCCAGCACTAGAACCCACACTCCACTTGGCACTCTACAAGTACTAGACTCAGCACTCAACTTAACACTCCACATGGTTCTCCACCTGGCACTCCAGCTGACACTAGAAACAACACATCCATCTGGCACTACATATGACACTAGACCCAACATTAGACTTGGCAATCCAGTTGTCACAAGACCCAGCACTCCACCTGGCACTTGATCAACTTGATCATGCACTAGATATGTAGCAAGATTTGTTACTCAATCCAACACTGGATCTTGGACTCAGGTTGGCACTCTGCCAGTCACTTGGCCCTGCACTCTACTGGGCACTAAACTAGGCCCAAGAACTGATTGTCCTCCCAGCACTCAACCTCACATGCCACCAAGAACTCCACCCAAATCATATTACCCAAAACTAGACCTTGCAATCTACACAGCACCAGTCCAAGTACTGTACCCAGCAATAGATCAGACTCACTATCTGTCACTCATCCTGGCACTAGACCAAGCACTCCACCTGGCACTCTACCTAGCACTAGACTAGGAATATCACCCAGTACTCCACCTGCCACTAGACCTGGCACTCCACCTTGCAGTAGAACCAAACAATCCACCCACTATACTACCAGTCATGTAACCCACCATTCAAACTAGAACTTGATTCAGAACTCCACCCAGCATTACACTGTACACTCAATCTAGCACTCAACCCTGCATTTGACCAACACTTGACTTGGCAGTCCACCCAGCACTAGATCTGTCACACACATGGCAATAGGTCAGGAAGACCACCCTGCAGCCTACCTTGCTATAGACCAGACACTCTATCTTGCAGTCCATCCAGCACTAAATCAGGCACTCCATCGGTACTACTCTGGGCACTACAACTGATATAGACTGAAGCACTGTAACCTACACATCACCTGGCACACAACCAAACACTAGACCCAAGACACCACCAGGCACTCAAAGGAGTCAGTAAGCCAGAAAAAAACACCTGCCACTCTGGCAATTTCTTCTGGCACTGCATCTGGCATTTGATTGGTGTTGGCTTTACCTGGTAATCAACTCAACATTCCACTTGGCATTCCACCCAACATAAGGTCTGGTAGTAGACAGGTGACTCAACCCAGCACTTGGCATTGCATTCAACTCAGCAGTACACCTGGCACTCTGCCAAGTATTAGACCAGTACACTACCTGGCACTAGACCAGGTACATCAACTGGCAGTCCAACATACAATAAACCAGGCAATCCACATGGCACTAAACTTTCAGCTATATCAGCTGTTCACCTGCCACTAGGCCTAGCATTATATCATTTACTAGACCTTGCACTGAACCCACGCTTCACTTCACTTGGCACTCTGTCAGTGCCACCCATCTTTCCACCCAGCAGTGTCAATACTGGATGCCACTCTTCCAGGTATTCTGTTAGTCCTATGTGGCACTCCAACCAGCAATCTGACACTTTTTTTCAGTGCTAGTCACCATTCCATCCAACACTCTTTTAGCACCAGCTGTTACCTCCCTGCACTGTTTCAGTGCGTACAGTTGCTCCATTCAGCACTCTTTCACTGCTGGCTACCACTTGACCTGAATTATTTTTTTTTTCCATAATAAATCTTTATTGTTATATTATTTTCATACACAAATAAAAACAAACACAAAATTTTAAGAGAAAAAATATAAAACAAAGGATTACGAACTAATATCACTAACTATCACACTAAACAAATATACAATATTTACAAGAATGCTTCCATGCAAAACATTAAGCATAGAGAAAAAACAAAAAGTAGTTAATAACATTTCTAGTAATATACAGTTTAAATACAAAATTCTCTCCAAGCAAGTATATAAATGTGGGTATTATGCTAATATAATATTAAATATTTGTTCCCAAATTTTTGGGTTATTAATGTTTTTATTATTCGGACTTAAGAGTAGTTTATGAGCTAATATATGCCTTGTTGCCAAAACTCTAAAGTTTTCCCAAGATGTTTTAGATGGGTCTAACCAATTAGTGGCTATATAAAGTTTCATTAACAGAAAAATATTAATATATATGGTACTTTGTGATCTAGAGAGTTCTTTCGAGGAATATGTAAAATCGTAAATTTCCATGACAACGTTGTACTTTGGTAACCCATCTTCTGAAGTTGAATCTTAAGGGAATTCCAAAGCTTATATATGCATTTACAGCTCCAGAACATATGAAGAAGATCAGCCGGTTGATTTTTACAGTATGGACAAGTTGGAGAGTTTTTAGCATTAAATTTATGTAGGGTAAGGCATGTATAATATGCATTATTCCATATCATCAACTGGGTATACATCAATTTTTGAAGAGAAGTAGATTTGATAGTCAGGTCAAATGCTTTTAACATATTACTTTTGTCTGTCACTAAAATTTTCTCTTCCCAATAGTTGGATAACAGAATTTTATCATGAAATTTAAAGTCTTTAATTAATTTATTTGTTGTTGTTATATATTTAATATCCTGTTGGAGGGCTTGCCACAACTCAAAGCATTTATTAACATTTTCATCTTCAGGTTTAAAATTTAAAAAGTAGCTAATAGCAAGTTCTCTAATTTGTCTCAAAATAACAAGATAATTTTTGGGTAAGTTAAATTCTTGTCTTATTTGATTGGCCGAGCTGTCCAGATATTTGTATATATCAATCAAAGTTAAATTAACTATTAGTGGAAACTGTTTAAGATCAATTAATTGATTGTTCAATTTTAAATTAGGATTCCTATGAAATGGTTGAAAAAACATCATATATTGACCCAGATCCAAAGATTGAAATAAATCTTGTATAGATAATATGTTAGTTTTAATATGTTTAATAATCCCATAAATTTTCAAAGTATCTTTACCTAAAAAGGGTATTGCTTTAGGATTAATGTTTAACTTTAAAACATATCTATAATTCAAAATCACCCAAGTTGGTGTCCACTTAATAGTAGTTGTATCATAGTTGGCAATTCTTAGAATTCTGTTAGAGTTCACGATTAGGTAGTACAATTCGAAGTTAGTGAATTTATCAGTGCCTACTACCACACCACCCAGCAGTTTTGTGCCAGCCACCATTTTACCCACCTTTCTTTCACTATCAACCAGCACTTTTTCAGTGCCTACCACAACTCAACTGAAATTAATTCAGAGTCAGCTACCACTTAATGTGGCCATTCAGATGGATCTGTGCCAATACAAGACAGTAATCTCACCAGCACTCTGTCACTGCTGGCTGGAATTCAAGATAGCAATCTCTCAGTTTCAGCTGGCATTCCACCCAGAACACCATCTGGCACTCCAGACAGTACGTCTCTTGGTGCATCAGTTGGCAATAAATCCACACTACACCTGACATGTCTTCTCTGTCAGTGCCAGCCAGCATCTTCTTAGAACTTCATCCAGTACTCCATTCAGCACTCTGTCAGTGCTGGCAGACACTCCACCTAACAAATTTTCAATGCTAGCAGGCACTCACAGTAGCACTCTATCAGAGCTGGCTTGCTCTCCACCTAATAGTGTCGACCAACATGCCACCTGGCAGTGTATCAATACCAGCTGGCAATCCAACACTCCGTCACTCTTGGGCAGCACTCCACCCAGCACTGTGTCAGTACTGAGTGGCACTCCATGTGCCAATAATTCTCAACTGGCACTTCATCTGGCACTCTACCAGGCCAGCATTGTACCCATCAACCTGACAGTGCCAGCTGTCACTGCACCCTGCATTCTCTCAGCTACCATTCCATCCAGTAGTCTGTCAGTACTGGCTTACACTCCATCTGGCACTGTCAGTGTTACTGCCACTCTATCATGGCTTTCTGGGAAACCACTTGGTACTCTGTTAGTGACAGCTGGTGCTCCACCTAGCACTCTGTGAGTGCCAGCCAGTTACCCACTCAGCATTCTATCAGAGTCAGCTGGCACTCCAGACAGCTTTCAATGGTATCAGTTAACACCATCTTGTAGTCTGTCATTCTTAGCTGGCACTCCACCCAGCACACTGTCAGTGCCAACCAGTACCATCTCAGTACTGACTGGCACTCCAGGCACTGTCAATGCTGGCTGCCATTCCACCTGCTATTCTGTCAGTCCCATGTGGCACACCAACCAGTTTCCCAACCAAAAATGTTTTTCAGTACCAGTCCCCTATCCATCTGTCACTTTTTCTCTGCCATTACTTCATCACCCAGCAGTATTTTACAGGCAGTCCCCCACTTTACCTAGCACCCTATCATTGTTGGTCGCTACTCCCCCAGCTCTTTTTCACTTCTGGCCACCACTCTAGCTGGCAGTCTTTCAGAGTCAGCTTGTGATCAATGTGGCACTCCAGCTGACACTCTGCCAGTGACAGCTGGCACTTCAACCTGTCCTCTGTCAATGCCAGATGGCAATCCAGATGGTGATTTCTCAGTTTCAGCTGGCATTCCATCAAGCACTTCAACTAGCAATCCAGCTACACAACACCTGGCAATCGTTCTCTGTCAGAGTCAGCCAGCAGTGCACCTTGAATGTCATCCAGTGCTAGTAGGCACGGAACCCCATATCCTGTAAGTGCTTGCCTTACTCGACTTGGTAATCTTTTAGTGTTGGCCAGCACTCCACCAGGCACTGTGTCAGTACTGGCCAGCACTCCACCAGTTGCACTGTCAGTGTGCTATGGCACTCCAAGTAGCACTGCATCAGTGCTGACTGGCATTCCATGTGGCACCCTCATCAGTCTCATCTGGCACTATTCCCAGCACTCTACCAGGCTGGCACTCCACCTATCACTCTGTCACTGTTAGTCATTACTCTGCACAACACTCACTGATGGCCACCATTTCATCCAGCACTATCACTGCTGACCACCAATCCTCCTAGCACTCTGCCAGTGCTGGCTGCCACTCCATCTGGCACTCTGGTAGTGCTGGACAACATTTCACTTGGCATTATGACAGTCCTGGACAGCACTCCACTTGGCACTCTGTAAGTGCCATCTGGCACTGCACATGGCATTCTGTCAGTGCCAAGTGAACTCCACTCCAACTCTCTGTCAGTACTGGCCAACACCACCTTGCACTTTGTTAGCCTCATCTGGAACTCATTCTGGCTTTAGACCCTGCACTCTACCCAGCAATCTGCCAAGTTGCAGCTGAAACTCCACTTGACATTTCACCTGGTACACTGCCGGTGCTGCCTGACACTCCACCTGGTGGACTATCAGTGCCAGTCAGCAGTCCACCCAACATTCTTTCACTGCTGGCCACCACATCAGGTGTGGAGAGGACCAGGTTCTCCTGACAGGGTACTGGGTGGTGGGCCTGGGGTCTATATTAGAACACCGAACGTTCAAAATTTCGAGTGTTCTAATATCGAACCCTATGAATCGAAAATTTAAAACATCGAACATAGAGAACAGCAAATTTTTTCCTAGGGAAAAAATTTGCTGTTCCAAAACACATACACACAACACAAGTACACCAAACAAACAGCAATCCACACACATACACCTAAACTCTTACACCTAACCCTACACTAAACTATACATACACCACTAACTATCCACTTACCTTAACTCAAACCCTAACCCTAAGGTCCATCACTATCGCACAGTCACCTCACTCGCGCCCTAACCCTAACTCACCTACCCCGCCCTAACCCTCATGTCCACACAATTGCACACTTACCTGACCCGCACCCTAACCCTAACTCACCTAACCCACCCTAACCCTCACGTCCACACAATCGCACACTTACCTGAACCTGACCCGTAACTTTCCACCACAGCACTGAAAATACCGAAGCAACAGAAAGGAGCAACCAAATTATTTCCCTAGGAAAAAAGTTCGGTTTTCTGTTTCTTCCATATTTTCAGCATTCCCTGAAAATGGGTCGATATTAGAACACTCAAAATTTTGAATGTTCAGTGTTCTAATATAGACCCGTGGGTCTGGTGATACTGGCAAAGTGCTAGATGGTACTTACAGAGTATCAGATGGAGTGCCAGGTGGTACTAGACTGTTCTGACAAACTACTGGGTGGAGTGCCTAGTGATACTGACCAATTGCTAGGTAGTACTTAGATGGAGTGCTGGGTGGAGTACCAGGCTGTCCTGACAGAGTACTGGGTGGAGGGTCTGGTGATACTGACAAAGTGTTAGGTGGAGTGGCAGACCATACTGACAGACTGCCAGGTGGAATGCCAGTGTGCACTGACACAGTGCAGTACCGAGTACCAGTTGACAATGACAATGACAGAGTGCAGAGTGGACTGTCAGGTGGAGTGCAGACTGAAGTGTTGGCCAGTATTGTCATTTTGCATGTTGGAGTCCAGGATGATGCTAACAGAAAGATGGCTGGAGTGCCACAAGGAATGCTGGCTGGCACTGACAGATGTTGGGTGGAGTGCTGGACAGTACTCAGTGTGCCAGGAGGTGTGCCATCTGGCACTGATAGAGTGCTAGATAAAGTGCCACAGACACTAATATAGTGTCACTGGAGTGCTGTCTGAAGTCCGATGTGGAGTATTGTTTGGCACTGACAGAAGGAGTACTATTTGGATGCTGGCATCAGTGTCAGTTGGAATGAAGTCCAGCACTGATAGAAGAAGAAAGCAAGATGAAGTGCTGGGTGGCAGGCATGCCGACTGTACAGAGACAAAGGTAGTGCAGGGTGGACTGCTGAGGGTAGTGTTCAGTGGAGTGTCTGGAGGAGTGCTTTGTGGAATTCCGGGTAGAAAGCTGACTGAAGTGTCAGATGTGATGCCAGGTGAAGTACTGGGTGAAGTGTTTGGCACAGTGCGGGTACCATGTGAAGTTCCAGGTGAAGTGATGGATTGAATGCCAGGTAGAGTGCCTGCTGAAGTTTCATCTGAAGCACTGGCTGGAGTGCCAGGGGAGAACCAGCTGATCCTGAAAGAATGCCAGGTGTAGTGTCAGCCAGCACTGACAGATTGAGGAACTGCTGGCTGGTATTGAAGGATTCATGATTAGAGTGCCAGCTGGCACTGACAGAGTACCATTCTGGAGTACAGGATGACACTGACACAATGCAGGCTGGAGTGCTAGTTGGCACTGCCAGAGTGCTGGTTGGGAGTGATGGAAGGAGTGCCATTTGAGAATGCTAGTGCGCCATGTGGAGTGTTATTCAGCACTGACACAGAGCTAGATGAACTGCCAGCCAACACTGACAAGGTGCTGTGTAGATTATCAAATGTTACTGGCACAGTGCTGGGTGGAGTTTCAGTTGGCACCAACAGAGAAAGTAGTACCATGTGGAATGTTAAGTGGAATGCTGAGTGAAGTAATGGTTATCTTTGACAAAAGAGAGCACTGGATGTACTGCTAGGTGAAGGGTTGGCTGGAGCCGAGAAAGAATGAGTGACAGATGCAGTACTAACCAGAAACAAGAAAGAAAGAACAAGTGCCAAATGTATTGCAGAGTGAAATGTTAAGTATAGTACTGGGTGGAAAGCCACCTGGCACAGACAGAGAAGGGTTGCCAGCCTAAAATGACAGAAAGGGAAGGCCTGGCAGAGTTCAAAGTGTAGTGTTGGGTGGACTACTGCCCAGCACTGAACTGACAAAGAATGGATTGCAGAGATTAATATCATATGTAGTGGGAGGTACAGTGGTGGCCAGCATGAAAAGAGAAGGGAGTGCAAGGTGGAATACAGGTCATCACCAATGGAGAAGCAAGTGCTGGGTATAATGCTAGGTGTAGTCTTGGGTACAGTACTGGCCAGTCCCAACAGGGAAGGGAGTCTTGGGTGGGATGCCAGGTAGAATATTAGACAGCATCAAGAGATAAGAGAATACCAGGTGAAATACTGCCCAGCACTGACAGAAAAGGGAGTGCTAGCGGGAGTGCCAAGTGGAGTGCTTACTGGAAAGTGGAGTGCATGGTGGCATGCCAGATGGAGTGCTAGGTGGAATGTTAGGCACAGAGCCAGGAGGACTGCATGCCAGCACCAACAGATAAGGCAATGCCAGGAGGTGTGCCTAGTACACTACCAGGTGGAATGCTGAATGGCATAGACAGAGCAGTAATGCTGGATGTAATGCCAGATGGACTGCCAGCCAGCTCAGGCAGAGAAAGGTGGGCCAGGTTTAGTGTTAGGGGGAGTTCTTGCCAGTGCCAAGAAAGAAGATCGCACCAGATGGAGTGCCAGCCAGCTGTGATAGACAACTGAATGGCAGATGGACTGGCAAGAGAAGTGTCAGGAGGAGTGCATAATGAAATGCCAGCTGGAATTGGCAGAGAAAGGAGTGCTGTGTGTATTGTCAGGTGCAGTGCTTGATAGGATGCCTGCCAGCACTGCTTGAGAAGACAGTGTCCAGGGTGTTGCTGGTTGGTGTGCCTGCTATCAGTGACAGAGAAGGGAGTGCCACTTGTAGTGCAGGGTGTAATACCTGGCTGAGTGCTGGACAATAACAGCAGAAAAGGAAGTGCTGGGTTGAAGGTCTGACATGCCCATTAGATTGCTAGTTGGAGTACAATGTGACACTAACAGAGCAGAGGGTGGAAGGCATAGTGCTTGGTGGACTGCTGGTTGGAGTACCAACTGACACCAACAGAAAAGGGAGTGCAAGGATGCCAGGTGTAGTGCCTCATGGAGTGCCAGCTACCAACAACAGTGCAGGGAGTGCTGGACAAACTGCCAACTGGAGTGCTGACTGATGCTAAGATAAAAGGGACTACAAGGTGTAGTGCCAGCTAGACAACCAGCCAGCACCATGAGAGAAGGGTGTGCCACTTGTGCCCAGCTGAGTGCTGGGTGAGCTGCCTGTTGGAACGTCTTTCTCTGCCAGTGGCTGTTTGGCAAAGAGAGGAGTGCCTGATATAGTACCAGCTTTAGTGCAAGATGGCATGTTGGCCAGCAGCAACAGAGAGGGTGTTATTGGATATAGTTCTAGGTTGGAGTGACAGCCAGAAATAGCAGAGAATGGCATACCAGAGGTAGTCTGGATTTAATGCCAAGAGAGGTACTTGCCATCACCAACAGAGAAGAGAGTGCCAAGCATTGAGTCAGGTAGAGAGGTGAGCAGCACAGACATAGAGAGAAGTCCAGGTGTACTGCTGGATAGACAGCCATCAGGCACTGACACAGAATTGTGTGCCTGGTGGAAATCTAAGTGAAGTGCCTGCTGGCACCAACAGAAAAGGAAATGTCAGGAGTTGTCATGGGTCGATTGTCAGATAGCATTAACAGAGAGAGGAGTGTCAAATGATTTGCCTGGTGTAGTGCTGGGTAGAGTGCCAGCCAACAGGAGTGCTGGCTGGAA
>NC_056750.1:564228034-564310534 GCF_019279795.1 Protopterus annectens
CTTCCAAAATGTCCTTGGTAGGAACTCCCCTGAGGAAGGCAGCAGCTCTGGTGGAATGAATCCGTATATTCCCTGGGATTTGCTTTCCATGGTGTGAATAACAAAATCTGATTCCATGAGCAATCCATTTAGAAATGGTCTGTTTTGAAATGGCTTTACCTTGGGAACTTGAAGCATAAGAAACAAGCAATTGTTCTGATTTTCTGATGTCCTTGGTTCTGTTCAGGTAAAAACGTAGTTGTCTGTGTACATCCAAGGAATGTAAGATCTTTTCCCCTTTATTTTGAGGAGTGGGGAAAAAGGTTGGCAAGTGGATAGCTTGATTTAAAGCCACTTTGGAAACCACCTTAGGCATGAAGGTAGGATTAGTCCTCAAAGATACCCTGTCTTGATGAAAAATAATATAAGGTTCCACAGCCATAAGAGCTTGTCTGAAACTCTCCTGGCAGAGGTTAGGGCTAATAGGATAGCTGTCTTCCAAGATAAAAACTTGATGTCAGAAGAGGCAGCAGGCTCAAAAGGAGGCAAGGTTAGTTTTTCCAAAACATAGTTGAGATCCCAAGCAGGAATGGGAGGAGATCTAGGAGGTCTTAAGTTCTTAGCTCCTCTGAGAAACTGTCTCATGAGCTGGTGGGAAAAGATGGGAGGGTCTGTATTATAATGAGCAGAAATAGCAGGGGCATGTATCTTAATGGAAGAGAAAGAGAGACCCTTATGTAAGAGATCTGTCAAGTAAAGTAAAATTAAAGTAATGTTAGGAAGAAAAGGATCAGAATCCTGAGCCTGCATCCAGGAACAAAATCTTTTCCATTTTCCTGCATAAGATTTTCTAGTGCTAGGACGTCTGGCTTCTAAAATGACATCCATAACCTGCTTGGGTAGGAAAGAAGAAATCAAAGGCCCTGGATTAACCAGGCCGCCAGGCTGAGAGTTCTGACATGAGAGTGTAGAACCTGACCCTGATGTTGGGACAGAAGGTTCGGAGACTGAGGTAAAACCCAAGGGGGCTCCAGGCATAGGTTTTTTTAGAGTTGGAAACCAAAACTGCCGAGGCCAATTTGGAGCCAGCAAGATTATCATCTTGGGCTTGTCCTGTTTTATCTTCAATAAAACCTGTGGAAGAGGAGGAAGAGGCGGAAAGGCATATCCCGAGTGGTTCCTCCAACTGAATGACAGGGCATCCACTTTCCAAGCTTCTCTGTGGAAAGTCCAGGTGCAAAAATTCTGTAGTTGATGATTGAGATGGGATGCAAAGAGGTCTATGTGAGGACATCCCCAGACTGCTGTTATCATCCAGAATATTTTAGTAGCCAGCAAGATTATCATCTTGGGCTTGTCCTGTTTTAGCTTCAATAAAACCTGTGGAAGAAGAGGAAGAGGCGGAAAGGCATATCCCGAGTGGTTCCTCCAACTGAATGACAGGGCATCCACTATCCAAGCTTCTCTGTGGAAAGTCCTGGTGCAAAAATTCTGTAGTTGATGATTGAGATGGGATGCAAAGAGGTCTACGTGAGGACATCCCCAGACTGCTGTTATCATCCAGAATATTTTAGTGTCCAGCATCCACTCGTGTGGATCCGAAAGGTTTCTGCTCAGACTGTCTGCCAGGAAATTTTGTTTCCCTGGTAGAAACTGAGCTTGAAGATCCAGATTGCAAGCTAGAGCTGTGTTCCATAGATCCATGGCTAGTCTGCAAAGGGGGTAGGAATGAGATCCCCCTTGCTTGTTTATGTACCACATAACTGTGGTTTTGTCTGTCCGTATTAGTAGTTGTCCTGGTTGTAAAAGATTCCTGAAGGCCAATAGAGCTTTCTGAACGGCTAACATTTCCTTTAAGTTGATATGCAGGTGCTTCTGATCCTTTGTCCAAAGGCCCTGCATACAATTGCCCTGAAAATGGGCTCTCCAAGCATAATCCGAGGCGTCCGTGGTTAGAATCTGAGTGGCAGGAGGCAGACGGAAGGGTTTCCCTTTGTTTAGAGCACATGCCCTGGACCACCAAAGAAATTCCTTTTGAAGGCAAGGAAGGACGGAGATCAGTATGTCTAAACTGTGGCAATGCTGAGACCATACACTTTTTAGGTACCACTGTATTTTCCTCATGTGTAATCTTGCATATGGTACGAGAAGGATGCAGGAGGCCATGTAACCCAAAGCCTGCAGGAATTTCCTTGCAGATAGTTGAGTTAAAATTGCCAAGGTTCTGAAAGTTGAAGCCAGCTGTAATTGTTTTTCGGATGTCAGAAATGCCATCTGGGTTGTGGTGTTTAGAAGTGCACCCAGAAAAGTTATCTGTTGTGATGGTGTCAAATTTGACTTTTTTATGTTTACAGAGAATCCCAGGAACTTGAGGAGGTTCTGTACAAATTCTAGATGCTGGAGTAAGACATCCTTGCTGTCTGCCTGAATTAGACAATCGTCCAGATAAGGGTAAATTTGAATTCCCTTGAGTCTGCAGTAAGCTACTACTGGAGCCAGGCATTTGGTGAAGACCCTGGGCGCAGTAGACAATCCAAAGGGCAGCGCAGAGAATTGATAGTGCCTCGATCCGGCCTTGAACCTGAGGTATTTTCTGCGATCCTGCCTGAAGGGATTGTGTAAATATGCCTCCTTTAAATCCAAAGTTACCATCCATGCATCTCTGGACAGCATTGGAAGTAGCTGCTGTAGAGTAAGCATCTTGAATTTTGGAATCTCTAGAAAGGTGTTCAAGACCGACAGATCCAGAATGGGTCTCCATGAGTTTTGCTTCCTTGGGACTAGAAAGAGCCTTGAGTAAAAACCTTTTCCCATCTCTGAAAGTGGAACCAGTTCTATGGCATTCATAGCCAACAGAGCTTCCACCTGGCTTAAGGCCTCCGTCCATTGATGTTTTGGAAGGTCTGGCCATCCGCTTGGCCTTGGCAAGGTATGAAAATGGAATTTGTAACCTCTTAAAACCACATCCAAAACCCACTTGTCTTGGGTTATTGGAGTCCAATTTTGATAAAAAAGAGAGAGTTTTCCTCCGAGAGGGGCTTCCAGGCAAGAAGTTCCTGTAGCCCAACAGAGGGAGTCATTGAGTTTGTTTCCTTTGAGTTTGTGACCTGTCCTCTCCTTCCCTAGGGGTGGAAGCAGTCCACTGTCTTAGTCTATAAGAAGCTTGTGTTTGAGGCCTTCCTCTGGAGTGTCTATATCTACCCCTCTGAGGCCTGTCTGAAGTGGGAAAGGACCAATTTTTTGAAGGCCAATTCCTGCTAAATCTAAGTGGCAGTACTTGTAAGAAATCTTTAACTGTTTGCATGGATTTCGCCTTATCCTCCATCTTTTTAATCACCTCTTCAGCTTTTGATCCAAACAAAACATTATGCTGAACAGGAGCATCCAATAATTTAGCCTTTACTTGTTCAGGCAAATTTTGTTCCTTTTGCCATGCATGCCTTCTAATGACTGTGCCAGAGGCCGCAGCCCTACAAGAAGCCTCCAAGGCATCAACTCCACAGTGTAAACCATGCTTCCCAACTTGTTCAGTGGCATGCAATAAGTCATGTAATTCCTTATCATCTGCACAGGCAGAAATGGAAGTAAGCTTTTGTTTTAAAACAGACAAGAGAAATTGCTGGTATTTTAGCATAAGAAACTGACAGTTTAAAGCCCTAATGGACAAAGTAGCAGAAGTGTACACCTTTTTGCCCCATCTTTCTAAGGATCGAGAATCCTTTTCAGTAGGAATGGGATTTTTGGCAGAAGCGGCCTTAACTCCCTTAGGACCCTGAGAAATGGTTTCAGGGTCAACAGAAGGGTTCTTGTATAAAAACTGATGGGAATCAGGAACCCTGTAATATCTATCAGGCTTAACAGGAGCAGGAGGAAAAGAGTCAGGGGTTATGTTAGCCTCCGAAAAGGCATCATCCACAATATCCAAAACAGGAGGAATAGCCAGGGGTCTATGTTGGGGAAGAAGAAGAAAATCCCTCAGTCTTTTCTTAGATTCCGAATACTCCTGTCCTTCCCAGTGGAAATGTTCCCTCATTTCATGCAAAGTTTCCCCAAAAGAGAAATCCTCAGGGGGAGAAGCTGAAGGAATGGATTCTTCAGCATCAGAATCCTCATAAGGAGGGAAAGAATATTCCTGATCACAAGAAGAAACTGAGGACACAGAAGCCTGATCAGAGGAATCATAATAAACATCCTGCCTTGGCCTTTTATCTGGAGGGGGATGTGAACCCTTAATCATAGTAAGTAAATCCTCCGCCATCTTGAGTAACTGTTTCTGTGACTTGGGAGCCGGTTCAGAAGAGGCCTGTGTTGTAGTCTTTGATTTAGGAGGAGTCTTTGCCTTTGTCTTTGCCTTTATTAGAAGCTGAGTAGGCCTGAAAACCCCTTCGGAAGCCGGTACCTGCACAGCGGCTCCGGACCCATCCGAAGGAGCATTGTCCGAAGTTCCTGCAACAGAAATATTTAAAGGCCTGTTTGGCTCCTCATGAGAGTCCGTTTCGGCCATCGGTTCTGAAATGGCCGACGACAGGGGCTGCAAAAGCGCCTCACTGACGACAGCCGAACCTGAAGCTGGCTCCGGCTTGCGCTATCATCAGATTTGGACCTCGGAGGCCTGTCTTTATCCTTGCGACATTTGTGAACTCCGGTAGCCGGAACCGTATCCGACGACATTTTGTAGTTAAAGCGCCTACCGAAGTAATGAAAAGCAAAATCGTACCTTCGCTTAATTGTACACTGATTGAATCTAGCACAAAACCGACAACTAGCTATGTCGTGGTCAGGGCCTAAGCAAGGAATACAGTAAGAATGAAAATCCTTATGAGGTATTTGCTTCCCACATGAAATACAATTATTAACCTTTTCTGACATCAAAGTGGAGCAAGAAAAAAGTTTCCCCAACGGGGTACTTAGCTTTGAGTGGAGAAGAAAATCTTCGGACTGAAGTATATCAGAAAAAATCGTCAGGAGTCAGCCGACCGGCACTTGCGAACTGCTATCACCGCACGGCAAGAAAGACTGGAGAAGATGGCGTCGGCTGTCAGCTTTGTACTCCTGGCGCTCTGACGTCAGGGAGCATGGTTGAACAGCCGACGCCGGACCCAGACTTTGGGATTCTGGCCGACCAAGGGCTGCCTGCCGGCAGGGGAGAACCCTACAGTCATGACTGCAACAGTGAAACACGATGAACATCTCCTTGTCTCCTGAACCTGACTGACTTCTTCTAATCAGTCTCCAGAGCCATGGACAAGGGTAAGGTGGTCCACACAGCCTACCTAGACCTTGCCAATGCCTTTGACACCATCCCCCACTCTGGAATCATAGATAAATTTACTAAGCTGGGCATTAATCCCTACGTCACCCAATGGGTTGCTAACTGGCTTACTGATAGAACCCACACTGTAAAAGTAGCCGACTCCAAATCCAGCCCCGGACAAGTGGAGTACCTCAGGGTTCAGTCTTGGGACCGCTCTTGTTTGGCATCTACTTCTCTGAAGTACAGGCCAACACTAAGGGACTCTGGCTAACAAAGTTCGCAGAGGACTGCAAACTGGGAGCCATTATTGAATCCCCAAATGATGTGGATACTCTACACAAGGGCCTTACAGAAACAGATGCTTGGTGCCAGAGCCATGGGCTCACGCTCAATGCCAAGAAATGTATAGTTATACCCTTTGAGAAAAAACATGTATCCGTGAATTACCATATAGGTGGCAGTACACTAAACACCGAAAGTGTGATAAGAGACTTAGGGACACAGGTGGACAGCGGTCTCACTTTCGATAACCACATCGCCACAACAGTCAGGAACTCCTTCTATGTGGCACACCTCATCACCAAAGGCTTTTCATCCAGAAAAAAGGAGGTCATTGTCCCACTGTACTCATCCCTCATTAGACCCATTATAGAATACAACGCCCCATTTGGTATGTACATCTCAAGACATCTGCAGCAACTGGAAAGGCCGCAGAAATACCTCACTAAATGAATCACAGGCCTAAAGCAGATGCCCTACGCTGACCACCTTAAAAAACTCCAGCTATACTCTGTCGCATATCGTCTACTCAGAGGCGATCTCTGCTTAACATACAAGGCCATGTCAAACCCAGAGCTGTTGGACATGCTACACTTAAAGAAATCCCAATCCCTCAGAGCCACACGCTCCAGGGATCTAAACCTTGTCATCACAATAAACAAAACATGCTGGAGGGATAGGTTTCTGACCCAGAGACTCCCCAGACTCTGGAATAGATTGCCCATACATGTCAAGCAGAGTGCCTCTTTGGCCCTCTTCAAAAGGAACCTTGACGATTGGATGGGAGAAAAGAAATTCACCCCAGGATCACGTCAGTTGCCCTGCTAGACAGGGGTCCAGGGAAGTAAATAGTGTAGGAAGAAATAGCCAGGGAATTTTTATGGCTAGGCTTGTATAGGCCCTAGGGCTGATAGCCTAGTACCAACCTATGAACCTTTGAAGTGGTAACTATGCATAATCTTACACCAAGTCCCTGTAGAAACAGGGTATAAACTCGGCTGTACCAGAAAGAATCAAAGCTAGAGCCCCAAATAAAAACAGGCTGCCATGGTGGCTATATCCAGTATCGACAGACTTTACAATAAGCACAGAAAGTTGCTGTCCAAGAAAAAAAAGGCAAGGCCCCAACAATGAAAAAGCACCCTCCTCAGCCTTAAGAGGCAAATAAGACAACTTGTCAAATCCTCTAAGTGCTCCTTTGAGAGAAATTTAGCAAGTACAGCCATGGATAAAGTACAGTTTTGTACCTACCATAAATGTAGATGTCCGATAGGAATGCATCTGCAGTCTTCACAAATGGGTTGTCCTGTCGTCAGGCAGCCCTTCGGTCGGCCGGATTCCAAAGTCTGGGTCTGGCTTCGGCTGATGTCGCACTTCACCCGACGTCATTGCGGCAGTTATTCGGGTATAAAGGCATCAGCCGACGCCATTTTCCTCAGTGTTTCTTGCCCCAGATGCCAGGTGCCCTCTTGGATGGCTAAATTTGGATAAATGCCAAAGTTTCCAGATAGTAGAGAGCAAACACACAAAATAAGCATGTATGTACATATATACAAACAAATACACCATAATAGATCCCCCCAAGCTAGCTGAAGGTTGGCAAATACCCTAGGAGTACCTCAGAGGGGAAGGAGGGAGGGTAATCCTGACTGCAGATGCATTCCTATCGGACATCTACATTTATGGTAGGTACAAAACTGTACTATGTCCTTCAAGGATGCATCTGCAGTCTTCTAAATGGGTAGAATACCATAGCTAAACTAGGGAGGAGGAATGAGTAGAGATTATGGTGTAGTTAGGATCCCTTGCAAAACAGCAGTGGCAAAACCAGCTCGGGATCTAGAGTATAAAGGTAAATTATAATGCTTGACAAATGCATGCACGGAGGTCCAAGTAGCAGCCTCTATAATGTCCTTGGTAGCCACTCCTCGTAAGAAAGCTGTGGTAGTGGCTGTAGCCCTTGTGGAGTGAGGCCTGATGTTCTCTGGAGTTTTCTTTCCATGATAGGAGTAACAAAATCTAATGCAATTTCCTATCCATTTGGAGATTGTCTGTTTTGAAATTGGTTTTCCTTCCTTCCCTGTTGCATATGCTACCAGAAGCTGGTCAGTTTTTCTATTGGTTTTGTCCTGTCCAGGTAGTAGCGTAATTGTCTATGCACATCCAAGGTATGTAGTAGCCTTTCTCCCTGTTCTGTGGGTTGGGAAGAATGTAGGAAGGTGGATAGCCTGATTTAAAGAGACTCTGGATACCACCTTAGGCATAAATGTAGGATTTGTTCTCATGGACACTATCTTGATGGAAGATCAGGAAGGGTTGCACTGCCATTAATGCCTGTAGTTCAGAGACCCTTCTTGCTGAAGTTATTGCCAGCAGGAATGCAGTCTTCCAGGATAAGTATTGTAATTCTGCTGTTGCTGCTGGTTCGAAAGGGGGTGTCAATTTTTCTAGTACAAAGTTCAAGTCCCATGCTGGTAATGGAGGTTTCCGGGGAGGTTTCACATTTTTAATTCCTCTCAGAAACTGTCTGAGCAGAGGGTGCGAGAAGACAGGAGGATCCAAGCTGTATTCTGCTGAAATAGCTGAGGCATGTATCTTGATGGAAGAGTAGGACAGGCCTGTATGGAAGAGCTCTACCAAGTACTCCAGGATGTTGGCTATGTTCACCGGTGTCACTTCTTGCCCCTTTGCAGTACTCCAAGTGAGATATCTTTTCCATTTTGCTGCATAATTCTTTCTTGTTGAAGGTCTTCGAGCCCCCAGGATTATGTCCTTAACCCTTTGGGATAAATTTGGGTTAATTGTTGTCATGTAATGTTCCAGGCAGTTAGCTGCAGAGTTTTCAGGTTTGGATGCAGGATGTTGAAGTTGTTCTGTGTTAACAGTAATGGGATCAGGGGCAGTGTCCATATTTGTTCCCGGGACATGCTCCTCAGCAATGGGTACCAATGTTGTCTTGGCCAGTCTGGAGCTATCAGAATGATCCTCGGATGTTCCTCTTTGATCTTCAGAAGCACCTTGTGCATCAAAGGAAGTGGTGGGAATGCGTATGCTATCAGGTTTTTCCAACTGAAAGATAGGGAGTCCACCTTCCAAGCAAGTGGGTGGTACGTCCTTGTGCAGAATTTCTTTAGCTGGTGATTGAGTGGGGATGCAAACAAGTCTATTTGTGGTAATCCCCATTCTCTTGTGATGGCTTTGAAGATGTCCGGATGCAGCATCCATTCGTGGGCATCTGTGGTAGTTCTGCTTAATATGTCTGCTAGAATGTTTTCCTTCCTGGTACATAAATTGCTTGTAACTGAATGTTGTAGCCCAGAGCCACATCCCATAGGTCCAGTGCCAGCCGGCATAGAGGATATGAGTGTGTGCCTCCCTGTTTGTTGATGTACCACATAACTGTGGTGTTGTCTGTCCTTATCAGCTGACCTTCTTGGAGAAAAGGTTTGAAGGCCTGGATTGCCAATTTTACTGCCATCATTTCCTTTAGATTTATGTGCAGGTGCAGCTGGTCTTGAGTCCATAGGCCTTGAATGCACCTGTCCAGCATGTGTGCCCCCCAACCGAGGTCTGAGGCATCTGTTGTGATGGTTTGTTTTGGTTGGCTTTTGCAGAAGGGCAATCCTGAGTTTGATTGGCAGGCCTGAGCCCACCATAGGAACTCTTTCTTCAGGCAGGGAATCATTGGAATTTTGGTTTCTAGGCTGTGCTTGTGTTGAGACCACAAATTCTTTAGGTACCATTGTAGCTTTCTCATATGCAGCCTGGCATGAGGGACCAGTATTATGCAGGATGCCATGAAGCCTAGAGCTTGCAGCACTTTTCTTGCAGTTAGATGGTTTGTTAATGCCAAGAAGTAGAGAGGAAGCTGCTCTTTCTTTTCTGCAGTTAGGGATGCCATTTGATTTGATGTGTCCAGTTCTGCACCCAGAAAGGTTATTCTTTGGGATGGAATCAGCCTTGACTTTTTTATATTGACTGTATATCCCAGGGCTTGCAGCAGGTAAATGACTCTTTGTAGGTCTTCTGTTAGTTTTATTTTGTTGTCCGCTTGTATCAGGCAGTCGTCCAGGCAGGGATAGATTTGAATCCCCTGAAGTCTGCAATGGCGATTACTGATGCCAGGCATTTCGTGAACACTCTGGGCAGTAGATAAGCCAAAGGGCAATGCTGAGAATTGATAATGCTCTGATCCTGCAAGAAATCTGAGGTATCTTCTGCAAATTGGTCTTATGGGGATGTGCAGGTATGCCTCGAGATCTACCATCTAGAGTTACCAGCCAAGGCTCCCAGCCACTTAGGGTCTGAAAGAGAAGCTGCTGTAGATTTTGCATTTTGAGATAATGCGGAAATGAGGAATGTGTTTTAGCGGACAGGTCTAGAATTTTGTTTTTTTTGTTTCTGGGTCAAAATCCCAGGAAGGAGTCACAGGTACCTTCCCACTCCCTTGCCTCCAAGGTGGTACCTTTTCACACAGCTAGTATTTTTAGTAATTGGGATATTTGCTTTAGAGCTTCTGTCCTTTGAGTAGTTGAGTATTTTTGCATTTCCTCTTTTGCTTGGTGAGTAGTTGCTGTGGACCTGTAACCTCTTGTGATAGTTTGTTCTTTGATTTTTCTCTGGTGATTTCTTGCCAGTTCTTTGAGGTTAAGGTCCACTTTCGCCTAAGGGTGCTTCTAGTTGTTCCCTGGTAGAAGTTGCCAGTGAAGGCCTGTAGATGAGGTGTTGTAGTGGTGGTGGTTTGCATCCGTGCCCACCAAGCTGGCGTTGCTGTTGCCACTATGGCGTCCGCACCAGCCTACCCTGGCCTGGTTGTGCCCTCACCGAGCGCCTGGGACTGCCTCTTTGTGAAATAGAGGAGTCTGGAAGGACCAATTCTTGGAGGGCGGTTTCACTTGCTACTGTTTGGCTTTTGAACTTTGTTTAAATCTTTCACTGTTTGTTTTGATACCTGTTTCTCTTTTATCTTTTGTAGTTTGTGTTGTTCTTCAGCCTGCATGCCTCCTGATAACTGTGCCAGTCATGGCTGATCTAAAGGGCCTCCAGTGCATCATAGCCACATTTTAAAGAATGGTTACTAACCTGCTGTATGTTATGTACCATTTTCTTGATATATATTTCTTCTAAAAAATCTCTCTTCAGCTTTGTCTTTCAATACAGGTCAAGCATAAAATTTGTGTTTGGTATTCATATGGTAAATTGGCAAAGCAAAGCTCTAGCTGACAAAGTAGCAGAGGTGTAAACTTTTTACCCCATCTCTCTCTAAGGGACCTGGATTCAGAGGGAATGTTTTAGTGGAAGTAGCTGCTAGCTTTAGGACCCTGGGAGATAGTCTCTGGATCTGCAAAAGGAGCCTTATATAAATGGTGATGAGTGTCCGGACCCCTGTAGAACTCTATCGGGCTTAGGGGAGGCCGGTAATAATGAAGAGCAAAAGCAAGTTAAATGCATCATCAACAACAGAAAGTACTGGAGGTATAGCTAAAGGCCTATGCTGTGGCAAATGTAAAGAATTAAAGCCCTAGAGCCTCAGCCAAAGTAAAAATAGGAGCTGCCACTGAATGGTATCTGATAAATCCTGTGAAATCAACAGAAGGTTGATTTGTAGTCGCTTCTACCCAGGTTAGAAGAGGAGGCCTCGGGCATGATTTCGGCTGAAGAAAGAACAGCTGTTCGCTTTTTGGCGGTTTCCACCGAGACACTGCGTTATTTGCTTAATTCCGGGAAACCGGAAACCATGGACCCAGCAGTCCTTTTCTTTCTTTATGCTTTTTGGTATTGCGTATTGGTCGAGGGATAATATATCATAATATATGCAAAAAAAGCACGAAAATCTGTGACCGAGCATCCGACGGGGTCGGGTTAAAATAAGCAGCCTCAGGCTAGAAAGCTGCTATGCTATCTGAGTCCTAAAAAAGGCAATATCGGGCCCTTAGCAAGAAGACTGAGAAAATGCACCGTCGGCTGATGCCTTAAGTATGCAAATAACTGCCGCAATGACGCCGGGTGAAGTGCGACACCAGCCGCCCAGACAGACTTTGGAATCCGCCGATCAAGGGCTGCCTGACGACAGGACAACCCATTTGTGAAGACTGCAGATGCATCCTTGAAGGACATCCATAAGGCCTTTTACAGTTATGTACATAGCTTAAAAATAGGACCCAAGCATATGCAGAACGAGTGACCAATAGTATCACACACACTGACCTCACAGAGATAGCAAACCTGCTAGCAGATAGGTTTGGTGAAAAATTCACTCCCTTATCCACTCCTAACTTATCACAAACCTTCCCACAAACTCCCCCCACCCTACATATCTGAACAGCAGGTCCTCAAAACCCTGTCCAAGGCAAAAAACACAGCCTCTATGGGACCAGACGACATCCCAGGCTGTCTTCTAAACAGGCTAACATATGAACTAGCATTACCATTAAGTACCCCTTTCAATCACAGCCTAACCACAGGCTTTGTTCCTGCAGAATGGAGAACAGCAACAATTATTCCCCTCCACAAAGGTGGCCTAGCAACAGACCTGGGGGAGTTACAGATTCATAAGCCTGAACCAGCCTTATCTGTAAGGCCAAGGAATGCATCATTATGGACCTCATAATGAAAGACAAGGGAAACCTCCAAACCCTGGGTCCTACCAAATTCGGTTTAGTCAAGGGCAGATCCTGCCCATTAATTTTGGTGGACTTCTTTGAAAATGTGACCAGGGCCATTGACGAGGGCAAATCTGTGCACATTTCAACTTGGCAAACACTTTTGATACAATCCCACATTCAGGCATTACCGATAAACTTAGCAAACTATATGTAAACCCCTTTGTTTTAAGATGGGTTGCCAAATGGCTCACAAACCAGACAAACACCATCAAAGTGGGTGACTCCACATCAACCAGCAGACTTGTTACCAGCAAGGTGTCACAGGAATCAGTTCTGGGCCCCTTACTGTTTGATATATACTTCTCAGAAGTTCAGGTCAAAATTAAGGGGCTGTGGCTGACCGAGTTTGTAGACGACTGGAAACTAATCCCCAAATTATGTCAGTATACTCCAGGAGGGTCTCGTGCAGACCAACAACTGGTGTATTAGACACATTCTCAAACTAAATGCGAAGAAATACATCATCATTCCCTTCGGCACAATGTCCCTTCATGTTATCAAATCAACAATACCCTAAGTACCCACAAAGTGGTAAGGAACCTGGGATCACAAGTTGACCACAATCTTAACTTCGACCATCATGTGTCTACTGCAGTAAGGAATGCTTAATACGTAGCACACTTTATTAGTAAAGGCACTGCCTCGAGAGCTAGAGAGGTTATCACCTCTCTATACTCTGCACTAATCTGGCCCATAATTAAGTCTAACGCCCCATTTGGCATGTACCATACAAAGCACTTGCATCAACTGGTGAGACCTCAAAGGCAAAGATCAAGGGGCTCCAGCATGTGCCTTACACAGACTGACTAAGTTTGTGCCACTATACTCCATGTCGTATAGACTTCTTAGGGGAGACTTGCACCTGGCCCACTGAGCAATAAGACCCAAACCTAATGAACTTGCTGCATATCAGTAAATCAAACGGGACTAGTGCTACCAATTCCAGGGGCCTAAATATAGCCTGTGACTTAAAGAAGACATGCTGGAAGGACAGATTTATCTCCCAGCTGCATCTTTGAACAGGCTACCAACTCATGTGAAACAGAGCACCTCTATGACACTGTTCAAGAGGAACCTGGATGACTGGATAGGGTACTGTAAATTCTTACCAGGGATAGCACCCATAACCCTTCTGGATAGGAGAAGTCATCACTAAATGCAACCATGGGCACTAACTAGCATTTTCATGATATTACATTGGGATGAAATGGCTAGGCTTAAAATGACCTCTGGGTCAATAGCCTTGTAACCTCCTATGATTCAAGGGAAGACTAGCATAAACTGCTGACAGGTGAGCTTTAACCTAAGAATATGCCAGCCAAGCTTGGAGCAGATCACACAAATAACAGAGAACCAGTGGATCCCCACAGATAGGGGATCCTAATGGTGAAGAGTGGCACCAGACAGAAAATGTTTTCTATTTGGACATATTGGGTTTTCTGGTACTGAGTTTCCTAGCCTCCTGCAGAACCTGGAGCACATCATCAGAAAAAAAGTGCCTAAAAGAGGTCAAAACCATATCACACACAGTCTCTGTTGAAGGGAAGACAGGTGAGGATGGACAAGAGATACCTTGTCTTGTGAGGAGATCCACTTGGTGAGGTAACTTGTGGCAACTGCCCCTGGCTAAGTGACAGAGCAAGAGGAACCAATGCTGCCTGGGCCAAAAGGGAATCACCAACATGATTTTGAAAGAGTGTTGCCAGATCTTGTGCATAACTCAAGATAACAGAGGTAGCCATGGGAAAAGAGTACAGAAATATACCCTAAAAAGGAAAAGACAGGGCATCCACTTCCCAAGCTAGAGGACTTGGCACTGTGGAAGAGAATAGAGGAAGTTGTCTCTTCAGAGAGGAAGCAAAAAGATCTACCTGAGGAATATCTCACTGATGGACAATGTCTAGAACACATCTCTGTGAAGCATCCATTCGTGAGCTTGTGTGCTGGACCTGCTTAAACTGCCACTAGTACATCCCAGGCCTGAAAAGCTAGTCTGCAAAGAAGACAGAAGACAGGACTTCGTTCCCACCTGCTTCCCCTTGTTGACATACCATATTATGGTGGTATTGTCTGTGAAAACTTTTAGGGCCCAGAATGAAAGAGGGAATGAAAAGCTTGCACAGCCAGAAGCAGAGTCCCCATCTCTTTTATGAGGATATGATTTGACCTCTGAGGATGAGGCCAGAGACCATGAACCTTTAGGGGGCCAAAGAAGGCACCACACCCCTTGTCTGAGGGGTCTGTAAAAAGCTCCTGAGTGGGAAGTGCAGCTTGAAAAGGAAGCTTCGGATTGACAGTGAGTTCATGAATCCACCACTGAAGCTGGAGCTTGAAACAGGAAAGAAAAGTTTCCACTAACTCCAAGGGGTGATTTGAGGAACCACTTAAGTTTCGTCATAATAAGCTAAGGACCCCCCCCCCAGTCCAAATCCTATTCTGAGGTATTATGTTCCCCTAGGCCTCGTGACTTAAGTGGAAGATGGGGAGGGGGGTCAGGAACAGAGACTCCTTGAGGTGGCTTCAAGGTCATCAAAGCATTAAATTTACCCAGAGTGAAATCCTACTATTCATGTTGGGGATCCGCCCACACATGCGTTTGATTGTGGGAAGCACCCAAACAAAAATGGCACTGGTCATGAAAGTTCTTTATGAGGAATCTACCTCCCACACTGACATTTTCTCTTTCTGGATAACATGAACACAATAAGGAAAGAAAAAGAATAAACCCAGATAAGGCAATTAACTGAAAAAAATGGCTTGGTAACCAGCGCAGCACAAGGGAATTCAGACAGACATTCAATAATGGCGTTCAGAATTGCGGTGAAGAAGTTCTGAGCATCTGTGTCTGTACGTCATCTTTATGCCCTATGTCATACGCATGGAGCACACTTGTGACATATGGTGTTTACAGGAGCTTAAGGCTTTGGTATACTGTCCAGACGTGAGATCCCTTAGGTCACGGGTTCCCAAAGTGTGCACCGTGGCACCCTGGGAAGCCATGGCTTCCTCACAGGGGTGTCGTGAACTAATAACCACCAGGCCGGGTGTCAGGTAAGTGAATGTCTGTATGACTGTGTGTGTGTGTCTGTCTATGTGTGTGAGTGAATGAGTGCATGAAAGCAAGAGAGTCTGTGTGTGAGAGAGAGATCGGGAGAGTGACAGCGATGTGCAAGTGAATGCAGGAATGAAAGAATAAGTGGCTGTGTGTGTGTGTGTGTGTGTGTGTGTGTGTGTGTGTCTGTGTGAGAGAGAGAGAGATTGGGAGAGTAAGAGTGATGTGTGAATGAATGGAGGTATGAATGAGGAAGTGACTGTTTGTGGGTGCTTGGGAGAGTAAAAGTGATGTGTGAGTGAATGCAGGTATGAATGAGGGAGTGACTAACTGTGAGAGAGATCGGAAAAGAGAGAGCGATGTGTGTGAGTGAATACATGCATGAATGCAAAACAGACTGTGTGTGTGTGTGTGTGTGTACATGATAATGGACTAATATTCAAGCACTTCAAGATGTTCTTCCTATATAAATAAAAGTACTTAAAAGCGCACAAACTCTCTCCCAAGTTCAAGAAAAAATAAATAAAAATCAATGGAAAGCATTGTGGGGAAGTCTGCAATAAATTATCATGTACCTACACTATCACTGACCTGGAATTTTACATTACATTCAACTACTGTAATTGAAGAATGTGTTACTGTCTGTTTTAGATACTCTGTAAATTGCAGTTTTTTGCTCTTCTCTTCTCAGTTAACTAGTGTTAATTTTCCCTGAATATTTCAGCTACCTGATGGATCAGATGACTTTTTTCATTTTGTTTTTTCTTGTTACAGAATGACAAATATAATAAAAATAAATCTTAACAAAAACAACACAGACATTAACTTTGTTTAGATATAATAACTGAACAAAATGCTTTCTATTTATTGGCCATACTTTGAGTAACAGTATTGTTATGTTATATTAGAAACATCCACAGTCAAAGTGATTTCTTCAGTTTCTTAGGCATTTCGCAGCATAGCGAGTTAAATGCCACCATGTACTCTTATATTACTGTGTTTCCTTATTTGAGACATTTCATTAATAGAAAGCTTTGTAACTTTTTTCTTTTTTATTAAACCACAGCCCAAATAAATTTACTGCACCTCTCAGTGACGTCACGCAAGTGTTAATGTAAGTTGCATCCGTACACTTTAACGGATACATCTCTCGGATTGTGGGGTGAAGGTCTAGAAGAAAAGTGATGACTGTCCATAAACTGATGTCACTGAAGTTAAAGTTCGCTGTTTATTTTCAGTGACTCAACATCAAGGAAAGTGATAACTTTCAAAGCATTAATTTTACAAAATGAGTGGCCAGAAACTTTTGCTGATGTGGCAAAACTGCTGTTCATCAGTTGACATACCTCACCCTGTGGTACCTGGGTAAGTATTAGTGAAAACATCGCTAAGTTACATGGCACGGCAGCTGTGGTACAGCCAACATGCGATGTTATACTCTTCAGAATACAGGCTTGCTGTTCCTGAACTGTTTGAAAGTTTCTGTGAGGCCATTTTTGCTTGGGCTGAAGGAGGGTCTCTGTGTTCTTCAGTGGCAGTGACTAACATTGAGCAGCTTCCCTGCCCCCCGGAGAGGTGGTTACTGACTTGAAACTGTAGTTTTATTGGCCACTAGGGGTCATTTCCATAACTCCTTCATTTGTCCTCAGAGGAGTGGTTTAAGGCAGTAACTTGTAGTTTATTGGCCATTTTGGGTCATTTCCTGTCTTTTCCAGCCCCCTGCTATAAAGCAGGCTTTAGCGTGCATTAGCGATTTAGCCGATTGCTCGGAGTTGCTACCGTTGCACACTAGGGCAGCAGCGGTTAAGCAGGTTTAAACTATTCGGGCTACCTAAAGTCCACTCTTCAAATTTTCCCTTAAAACTACCTTCCTCGAACTATACTACTGATCTAATCAGCTTATCCTATAATTAAAAGATCATCTCTACTTGACTCCAAGTAGACTATTCTCTATCTGTTAAGCGTAGCACTTGCTCCTACAGTACTTATTACCTTGATACGGCACTCTTGTCATAGATAGTACCCCAAAAGGCAACCCCATTTCTCGGTCACCCACGTCCCCGGAATCTTTTTAAAGTTTTTGTCTATTCCTTCTAGCATGTCGAGGATCAGTTGCTAGTGTCCTCTCCTGCTCAGCTGGTTAACCTGGGAATATTGAGGCAATGTTACAATTGCCTCATGTACCTGAACAACCCTCTCCTCCTCCCACAAAACACAAATACATGCGAGAGATGCAACTATACGGCCAAACTGGAGGCTGAGCTCCTCAACATAGGACTGGCAAGACCAGTCAGGAGGAGAAGGTTACCACACACACTATAGACCCAGTCTCACATAGTACCATTACAACCTCAAATCATACACATAAACACACAAAGACATACTCGGAGGCTCTGATCAAAATCTACCAAAACAGCAGAGGCCACCAAAGCAGACACCCAAACAACCACCACCTCAGAACACAACACCTGCAACACATAGACCTCACAGTCAGAGTGTCAAACAGTCACAGCCCTTAAGGCCAAACACAATGCCAGACACACTAGTCATTGGTGACTCCATAGTCAGACACACTGACGTCCCGCTCACCAGACTGAGTAAGGAGAAGGTCACAGTAAGCTGCCTGTCGGCGCTAGAATCCGCCACATAGCAAGCACTCAGGTCTCTCAACAGCAGGTACAAATATGACTCAGTCATTGTCACGCTGGTGTAAACGACCTGAGACGTACCTCCTTGGACTACATGAAAAGAGACATTGAGGAGCTCTCTGATTATGTAGCCCAGGCAGGTTATGACCCTGACCTTGAGCAGTATCCTACCTTCACCAAGAATGATGCCACAATACAGAGATAAGATGATCAGCTTTAACAATTGGCTTAAACACTGGTGTCATTCAAAGGGGATCCAGTGTCTGTCTGCCTGGGATGACATGCTGGACAAGCCACGCTGCTTCGCAAGGGCCGGCTTGCACCTGTCACCCTGGGATTCGGATATTGGCAAGGCTCTTGCCACCCCATAGTGCCTTTTTAGGCAAGGCTCAAATTCTAAACCTACCACCCTAGAACACAAAAAGGAAAAAACTAAGGGTAATGCTGCTCAATGCCAGAAGTCTAAATCTCAAAATGCACTTTTCGAGGCCCTTCTCAGTATGGAGAACATCGATGTCTGTGCTGTGACAGAAACCTGGTTCAAGGCTCCTGAGAGCACCCCAGCTATCAGGTTTTACCTCATATCATGCGTTCCGGCCCCAAAATCCGGACAATACCAAGAAAGGAGGGTATCCATATTCATCAAGGACACCCACACCTCAAGACTGGTGGCAACGCCGCGATGCATCGGAGACCATCCAGGTGCAATTAACCATAGGCAAGACTGCTCTGCAAATTGTAGCATGTTACAGGCCACCCTCACAAACTCAGGAACCTCACATGGCCTTCCTGAAAACACTAGAGGGATAAATGTATCACCAAACACCATCATACTAGGTGACTTCAATTACCCTAATATAGACTGGGAACACTACTCAAGCCCAAACACCTAGCCCAAAAGTTCCTGGAATTCATAAACTCAAATGCCATGGAACAACTAGTCACCATCCCACAAGAGGAGATAACATACTTCATCTCATCATCACGAACATGGGAGCACAATGTTCAACACGGAGGTGTACCCCTCACTGGTGAGATCAGACCACAAACTAATCTCGCTGGAGGTCCTCATCCCACCCCACCTGAAATAAAAAGACCACAGTAAAGAACTTCTCAAAAGCCGACTTCACACTTCTAAAGACTAGTGTGGTCTCCTTTAAGGCCCCGAGCAGTGGAAAACAGTACTCAAGCAGCTGAATCACTTACAAATGCCTTCTACCAGCACCTGCAGGACTGCATGGATAAGGCAATCCCAAACAAAACAAAGACTCTTTGTACCAAAGGCAAGCGTCCAGTCTGGTGGACCCCAGCCATAAACAAACTCTACAACAAAAGGAGGAAGCTACTACAAGATAGAGCAAAATCCTTAAAAGGTAAGACACCCTTGATCACTATAAGTAAAAACTAAGAGCTCTCATAAAATCATCCAAAGCAAATTTCGAGAGAAAAATAGCTAAAGACTCAAAAGACAATCATAAGGCCTTCTTTAGCTATGTTAGAAACCTGGGAGGAAACTCCCAGATATGCTCAGAGCTAGTTCAAAATGATGTGAAGATTACTGATCCTACAGACATTGCCAACATACTGGCTGACAGGTTCAGTGCAAACTTCTCCCCTCCCCAAAGGAGAGATCTCTGTACCAAGCGACTGCAGCCCCCGAAACATCTCCAGGGCCCAAGGGAGAACTGCTCTCTCCAAAGCAAAGAACACAGCATCCATGGGGCCTGATGGTGTCCCCGGCTGTGTGCTCCATGAACTCAATGAGGAATTAAACCCACAGCTCGGACAGCTGTTTAAGCGAAGTCTTACCTCTGGATACGTGCCCAGGGAGTGGCGCACTGCAACTGTGGTACCACTTCACAAAGGCGGTGCCTCCACCGACCCTGGAAATTACCGGCCCATTAGCTTGACAAGCCTTATCTGCAAAGCCATGGAGAGGATCATAATGGACCTCATAAATAAAGACATAGGAATTTGCAGACTTTGGATCCAACCCAGTTTGGCTTTGTCAAAGGCAGATCATGCCTTTTAAACTTGGTTGACTTTTGAAACAGTCACCAAAGCCATTGATGAGGAAAGGCAGTCCATACAGCCTACCTCGATCTGGCTAAGGCCTTGATACAATACCCCACTCGGGTATCATTGAAAAACTCATCAGCTTAAATGTCAACCCATACATCACAAGATGGGTTGCAAACTGGCTGAGTGACAGAACCCACAGGGTCAGAGTTGCTGGCGCCATGTCAGACTCAAAGCCTGTCACAAGTGGTGTCCCACAGGGCTCAGTCCTGGGCCCACTCTTGTTTGGCATCTACTTTTCAGTACAAGCAAACACAGGAGGGTTATGGCTGACAAAGTTTGCAGATGACTGCAAACTGGCGCCATAGTAGAAAACACATCTGATACAGATATCCTTCAGAAGGGTCTCACAGAAGCGGATAACTGGTGCCAGAGCCACGGCCTAAAGTTAAATGCCAAAAATGCATAGTCATACCCTTCGGGAAAAACAAGGTTACCCCTAGCTACCAAATAGGTGGCAATCCACTGAGCACAGAAGAAGTTATCAGGGACCTGGGGACCCAGGTTGATAGTAGTCTGTCATTCGACACCCATGTAGCTAAAGTAGTTAGGAAGACCTTCTACATTGCCCACCTTATCATGAAGGGATTCTCATCTAGATCAAGGGAGGTCATAGTCTCCCTTTACTCATCACTCATCAGACCAATGATTGAGTACAATGCCCCATTGAATGTATCTGACCCGACACTTGCAGCAGCTGGAGAGGCCACAAAGTTCCTCACCAAAAGGATAAAGGGTCTCAAAAATCTGTCCTATGCTGCCCGACTGAAAGAACTCCAGCTCTATTCAGTTGCTTACCGCTTGCTCAGAGGTGACCTTTGCCTAACATACAAGGCCATGTCAAACCCAGATTTGATGAATATGCTTCACCTCAAAAATCTAGATCCATCAGAGCCACAAGGCGGGAGACTTAAACCTTGACACGGCTATTAATAGGGCGTGCTGGAGGATAGATTCATCACCCAAAGACTCCCTATGCTGTGGAACAAAATCCCGGTACATGTGAGGCAGAGCACCTCGCTGGCCTTGTTCAAGAGAAATCTTGACCAATGGATGGGAGATCACAGATATACCCCAGGGATAACCTCAGTGTCACTGCTCGACAGAGGCACAGCAAAATAATGGGTATAGTTCCCCATACTAAAGGGGTGGCGTAAGCCACAAAACGATGGGCTAGGCTTGTAAATGCCCTCGGGCAGATAGCCTAGTATGAACCTATGAACCTATTAAAACAGACCCCCCCCCCCAATAATCTAAATGTAAACCACTGTGGAAGAAAGATTTATTTCTCCCTACCAACCCTTCCCCAAAAGCAAGATCCAGAATTTGTTGCTTATATAACATTAAAACATAAACAAGAAAATAATAAGTATCAAGTGAAGAAATGTTATAAGGTGTAAGTAGCTATAAAGAGCCCTCCTGGGGATGGAGACAGAGAGCGAGCGGCAGAGTAGCTTTATTGTTACAAAAATCACTACTCAAAAGATCTAGTCTTATGACAACTATCTTTCCCACAATTCCACTATCTTTTTTAGAGGGCAACCCTAACAGTAAATAGTAGCATTAATTTAACATACTAAGCTGGACCTTTCCAAACTTTCAGACAGCTGGTATTTAAATCCACGTCCAATTAGATACATTTTTTGCTTTCTCTTCCCTGAGGATTCCATACCGTGTTCAAGTTTATATATCTATGTATTGTGTATTTTCTGCCTACAACGCGTTTATCCCTCTTTTTTCTTGTTTTGCACATAACATGTCATTATTACAGACACAAATAAAAGGTGAATTAAATATAGATGCACGTAAACAACCAGTGCGTTAAATGTGGGCTGAAAACACCGACTATCTCTGCACACAGTCCTGTATTAGGGTTACCACCTGTCCCACTTTGCAAGGGACAGTCCCTATTTGAGCCTTTTCTAAACATACTGGAAAATATTAAGATACAACCAAACATCCTAATACTGGGTGATTTCAACTACCCTGCCATTAATTGGTAAAACTACTCGGGTACCAACTCCTTTTCCCAACGGTTCTTGGAATTCATAAATTCCAACGCCCTGGATACACTAATCCATTATCCCACCAGGGGCTCCAATATCCTAGACCTGGTCATTACCAACATGGGAGATAGATGCTCCACACCAGTGGTCACCCCCTCATTGGTCAGGTCTGACCATAAGCAAATCACCTTTGACATCCACATCCCACCCCCCAGTAAGGAAACCTCCTTAAAAAACTTCTCCAAAGCCAACTTCATGCTACTGAAGTCAAAAGTGACAAACTTCACAACACCCACGCAGACGGGATCTGGAAGTTCGACTGCAGAATCCTAAAGTAAGGCACTGTACAAGCACATCCACTCGTGCATGAATAGTGGCATCCCAAATAGAACCAAGATGTTCTTCTCCAAAAAAAGGAAGCCAATCTGGTGGTCCCCTGCTATAAACAAACTATACAACAGAAGGAAGAAACTGTTGCAGAAAAGAGGAAAATCCCAGGATGCAAAAAACTCCCTTACCAGCCTCAGTAAGAAGCTGAGATCCCTCAAAATCCTCAAAAGCTAGTTATGAAAATAAAATTGCCAAAGATTCCAAAGACAACCACAAGGCATTCTATAGTTATGTCAAGAATCTAAATGGCATTGCTCAGATCTGCTCTGAGCTACAACAGAATGGCATTAAATATACTGATCCCAAGGATATTGCCAATATCCTGGCAGATAGATTTAGTGCCAACTTCACCCCCCTCTCACCCCCTAAAGGGCCCATCTCAATACCAAAAGATTGCCAAATTCCGATAATCACGGCCACACAGGTAGAAACCACACTCTCCAAAGCTAAGAATACAGCATCCATGGGACCAGATGACATCCCAGGCTGTGTATTACATGAACTACAAAATGAACTGGCACCCCATGTTTAATCATAGCCTCACCTCAGGCTTCGTGCCCACTGAGTGGTGCACAGCTACAGTTATCCCGCTCCACAAGGGAGGATCTGCCTTGGATCCTGGGAACTACCGTCCCATTAGTCTGACAAGCCTGATCTGCAAGGGCATGGAACGCATGATCATGGAACTTATAAACAAAGACATTGGCAACTTTCAAACACTGGACCCCACCCAGTTTGGGTTTGTGAAGAGCTGATCTTGTCTCCTGAATCCGACTGACTTCTTCGAATCAGTCTCCAGAGCTGTGGACGTGGGTAAGGTGGTCCACACAGCCTATCTGGACCTCGCCAAGGCCTTCAACACCATCCCCCACTCTGGAATCATAGATAAACTTACTAAGCCTGGCATAAATCCCTACATCACGCGATGGGTTGCCAACTGGCTTACTGACAGAACCCAGACTGTAAAAGTAGCAGACTCCAAATCCAGCTCCAGACAAGTGGAGTACCTCAGGGTTCTGCCCTGGGACCACTCTTGTATGGCATCTACTTCTCTGAAGTACAGGCCAACACTAAGGGACTCTGGCTAACAAAGTTTGCAGATGACTGCAAACTGGGAACCATTACTGAATCCCCAAATGATGTGGATATTCTACAAAAGGGCCTTACAGAAACAGATGCTTGGTGCCAGAGCCATGGGCTCAAGCTTAATGCCAAGAAATGTATAGTTATCCCCTTTGGAAAAAAACATGCACCCATGAATTACCGCATAGGTGGCAGGACACTAAACATCGAAAGTGCGATGAGAGACCTAGGGACACAGGTGGACAGTGGTCTCACTTTCAATAACCACATCGCCACAACAGTCAGGAAATCCTTCTATGTGGCACACCTCATCACTAAGGGCTTTTCATCCAGAAAAAAGGAGGTAATTCTCCCACTGTACTCATCCCTCATTAGACCCATTATAGAGTATAATGCCCCATTTGCTATGTACCTCACAAGACATCTGCAACAGCTGGAAAGGTCACAGAAATACCTCACTAAAAGAATCACAGGAATAAAGCAGATGCCATATGCTGACCATCTAAAAAAACTCCAGCTATACTCTGTGGCATATCGTCTACTCAGAGGTGATCTCTGCTTAACATACAAGGCCATGTCAAACCCTGAGCTGTTGGACATGCTCCACTTAAAGAAATCCCAATCTCTCAGAGCCACACGCTCCAGGGATCTAAACCTTGTCATCACAATGAACAAAACATGCTGGAGGGATAGGTTCCTGACGCAGAGACTCCCCATACTCTGGAATAGACTGCCCACACATGTCAAGCAGAGCGCCTCATTGGCCCTCTTCAAAAGGAACCTTGATGATTGGATGGGAGAAAGGAAATTCACCCCAGGGATCACGTCAGTCGCCCTGCTAGACAGGGGTCCAGGGAAGTAAATAGTGTAGGAAGAAATATCCAGGGAATTGGTATGGCTAGGCTTGCATAGGCCCTAGGGCCGATAGCCTAGTACCAACTTATGAATCTATAAATAAATAATTAAAATGCGCACTTTAAGCTCGCCACGGGGGGGCTTGGGTAAACCTGGATTCAGCAAGGGAGCCGAAAATCGAAAAAGTTTGGGAACCACTGCCTTAGGTGAAGAATACTGCAACAGTGATATGGAAGGACATCTAACCCTTGCTCCATTTGAACCAGCTCGTCAGGCTGACTTGAGGCTGTTACTGTTACTCATTGTCCTGTCCTCTGCAAGAAGAGTATCTGAGTTGCAAGCTTATATAGTGGGTCAACTCTAACTCACTTTTCACAAAGACAAGGTTTCCTTCAGAACTAATCCTTCATTTAAACCTAAAGTAATATCCAAGTTTACTTCGAGTCAAGCTATCCCTCTCCTTGTCTTTTTCAGAACCTAAAATGAGGGAAAAAGGATACGCCATCTCGTGTTCCTAATACATGACCAGAGATGCATTCTATCGCATGTGCCTTGGTTGAACTTAAAATGACGAAAAGGCAAAATAGCGAAGCAGCTTTTAAGTGAATTCTTTCTCAGGGAAAGAATCTGCTTGGCTGCTTCAGTTACTTTGCTGTTTTCGGCACTGTAGTGCGATCTCGGAGTTGGTATATTTAAGTTGGGGGTGTGGGGGGGGGCAAAGCCCCCCACCTTATGTATTATTTAAATTTTTTTTTTTTTGGAACAGCGATTTTTTTTCCCAAAAATCACTGTCCTGAGCTTTCGAGATTGTAAGCTTTTGCTTACATGGGGTCGATTATTCATCGTTCGCTTTTTTAAGTGTCCGATGATATAATGTAGACCTGCCATCTCTTGGATGTCCAAAGACAGCGTGGGTACTACCTTAAAAGAACAAAAATATTTCAGTTACCCCGATCAGCTGTTAATTTCTTGAGAAGTTAAGAAAAACGGACAAGCTGGGTCAAAACAGACAATTTCCAAGTGGTTGTTTCATGCTATTACCTTTTGTTATAACAACTTAAATAAGCCAATTCCAGGAAGGGGTCAAAGCTCATTCTACCAGGGTTCTGGCTTCATCCGTGGATTTCTGGAAAGGGTTGTATTCTAGAAGTAGCAACTTGCTCCTCTGTGCATAGTTTTACCAAGCACTAGAAACTAGAATCCTTCTCGAGGTCTATGGCAGGCTTTTCTAGGACCATTCTCCAGTGGGTCTTGGAATGCCAGCCTTCCTTCTTCCAGTCAGTCCAAGCTATGGTAATCTTCCTATAGCTAAGCCTACTTCATCAGTAATCCTAATGATGAACATCAACTGTTCAATGGGCCAAAAGGAAATCACAACAATCTTTGGCGAGTCCTTCTACAACTTTAGATGAACCCTCGTTATTAAGAGAAACAATGGAAAAGCATACAGGAACATTCCCATCCATGAGAATGAAAAGACATCTGTCTTCTATGCCTAAAAGGAAGGAGTCCCGGAGCAGAATTTCCTTAACTGACTGTTCTGGCTACAGGCAAACAGATCTGCTTGTGGATTTCCCCACAGAAGCATTATTCCCTGAAGACCCCTGGGTTCAACTTCCATTCATGAGGGTCTTTTCTGATACCCCCCCTCCAGCTTGTCTACAACCATGTTTTGCTTTGAAGGAATGTAGACAGCCTGGCGGGGCAGATTTGAATTGAGCTGCTAGACCCCAGGCTACCACAGCTCATCTGCAAAGGTAGGACCTGGTGCACCCCGTTTATGTGCCACATTATTGTGGTGTTGTCCATGGCTGCTAGCAGAGGGCATGGAGTCCAAAAATGGTTCAGAGATTTGACAGCATTTATTAGCGTCATCATTTATTTGACATTTATACATTTTAACTTGTCTTGCTTATTCCAGAGACCCTGCACTTTCACAGCCTTGGACACAGCTCCCCCAAGCAAAATCTGATGCATCTGTGGTTACACAGTGAGTAAGAAGTGGAAGGAAGAAAGGGATACCAGGGTTGATAGGGAGTTTATTCATCCATCAGAGTAACTCCTTTTTAGCAGCACCTCGCAATGGAAATTGAAATGAAAGTGGTGCTGGTATTTGACTGAGAAAGACAGGGTAGATAGTGATGTATAATGTTTGCAACTGGGAGCGTGTCGGTATGGTTTGTGACGTAAAATGTTTGCAACTAGGACTGTGTTGATGTGGTTCACTTTCATTTATATAAATGTATGATTGCCTATGTAGTAAGTAATGGTTTAATAAATACGTTTGTTTTAAAAAAAAGGCAGGAATTAAAAAATGTATGTAATGTTGCTTAGGTTATATGACATATAGTAATATATGTAAAGTATAATGTTCGTTATGTTAAATACAGTTTGATTACTTTTATATGAATGTAAATTTGACTATGTCACAAGTGATAATTCAATAAAGGTGTTTAAAAAAAAAAAGAAAGTGGGTGCTGGTACAGAGTACAAACTGATTTGACAAACAATGTTATCTTCCTCATAGCCAAAGGAATCATGAGTACAGTAGAGGCCATGAAAACTACAATGCTATTTGTTTGTGTTTATGTCTTTCGGCTTTTCCCAGTTAGGGGTCGCCACAGCGGAACTCCGGTCTGCTAATGATTGTCAGTGGATTTTTACATGCTGGCTTGCCGGGCCTAACGCACAACCTTCAACAAAGGAACGCCCATTCATGTATGTCGCCACGCAGAAGATGCTCTAACTGAGAATCGAACGGGCAATGTCTAACTGTGAGGCGGCAACGCTACCGCAGCACCATCACCGTAGTATGAAAACTACAATGCTATAATTTGGTGAAAAATAAGAGAAATCGCTTCTTCTAACATTTCACTTTGTCTTGAGGAAGACAGGCAATTATGAATGTTGTATCTAGTAGACATTCCAGGAACATTATCCAGTGTGAAGGCATGACAGATTTCTGTGTGTTCACCACAATCCTGAGATTGAGAAAAAGGTTCATTACCCAAGCCAGAAAAATCTTAACAGCTTGTGAAAGAGTCTGTATAAATCAAGTAATCATCTAAACACAAGAAATGTGAATGCCCTCCAACATACAATGGGGTATTTCACAAGTCAGGCACTTTGTAAACACTTAAAGCTATAGATAAGCCAAAAGACAAGGCAGCAACATTCAAATGTAAACCAGACATAGAAACAAATGCAAAAAAGTCTCTGAATTATTTGATGACTGGAATCTGATACACTTCTTTTAAATCCAAAATTGCCAGGTAACAGAGATGAAATGAAAGATAAAAGACCTTGCAGAAAAAGCATTATGACTTTGGGATTTTAATGTGAAAGTTTAGAAAACAAAAGTCTAGTAAAGGTCTCCAGGTTCATTCTTTCTTTGCCACCAGAAATATTCTTGAACAAAATCATTTCACTCTTTTAACCCCCTGAGACAGCAACTGATACAGGACAAGAGGGAACAATTGGTTAGATGGGAAGGCATTTCTTGAAAAGGAGGAAACTGTACTGACCAGCTGTAACCTTTTAGAAAGATGCTCCATACACAAATGCCTGAAGCTACCTGGTACCACAGAGGACTGATGACCTAGAATCAGGATAGCTTTATCGAACTGTCAAGGTAGGGAAAGTACAGTTTTGTACCTACCATAAATATAGATGTTCGAGTGTTCACCCTGCTGCACTCATCACACTTGGGTTATCCTGCCGTCAGGCGGTCCCCACAGTCGGCCCGAATTCCAAAGTCTTGGTCCGGTGTCGTTTGCTGTCGTTTCTTCCCTGACGTCAGTGCGCCAGGGGTATATAAGAGGCATCTGACACCATTTTCTTCAGTTTTTCTTGCCCCAGATGTCAAGTGCCCCCAATAGGTAGGCAAAATATATATATATATACATATAGCTATATAAAAATAAAACAAAACCCTTAGGTACAAGCAAATACACCACAGAGGTAGTATCGGATAGAGTGGTAGAGATAAGCTCAGCTAGTTCAGAGGGGATGGAGGGAGGGTAACCTGGACTGCAGCAGGGTGAACACTCGAACATCTACATTTATGGTAGGTACAAAACTGTACTATATTCATCGTGTTACCCTGCTGCAGTCATCACACTTGGGTTGAATCCCAAAGCTAAGGATGGGAGGTGGAGTCAGACAGGGTTAGAAGAAGCTAGTAAGCCCTGCAAAACTGCAGTGGCAAAACCAGCTCTAGTCTTAGAGTATAGAGGGTAAGTGATAGTGTTTGGTGAAGGCGTGCACTGAACTCCAAGTAGCAGCTTCCAGAATATCCTTGGTTGGTAGACCCCTGAGAAAGGCTGCTAATGTAGCTGTAGCCCTGGTGGAGTGGGACCTAATGTTAGCAGGTACTGGTTTCCCATGATGTATGTAGCAAAAACGTATGCAATGCCCTATCCATTTTGAAATGGTCTGTTTTGAGATAGCTCTTCCTTGTGATCCTGTAGCATAGGCTACAAAAAGCTGGTCAGTTTTTCTGAAAACCTTACTTTTATCCAGGTAGTAACGTAATTGCCTGTGAATGTCCAAAGAGTGCAGGAGTCTTTTTCCTTTGTTCTGGGGATTTGGGAAGAAGGTGGGCAAGTGAATGGTTTGGTTTTGGGCCACACTGGATACCACCTTTGGCATAAAGGAAGGGTTTGTTCGTAGAGAGAGACTGTCTTGATGAAAAATGATGAAAGGTTCCACTGCCATTAGTGCCTGTAGCTCTGAGACTCTTCTAGCTGAGGTTATTGCTAGTAGTAGGGCAGTTTTCCATGAAAGAAATTTTAAGTCAGCTGAAAAAGCTGGTTCAAAGGGCGGCAGTGTAAGCTTTTCCAGAACAAAGTTGAGATCCCAAGTAGGTGTTGGAGCTCTCCTTGGCGGTCTTAAGTTCTTATCCCCTCTGAGGAACTGTCTTAGGAGTGGATGTGAGAATAAAGGAGGATCCGTGCTGTAATGAGCTGAAATTGCTGAGGCGTGGATCTTAATAGATGAAAAGGAAAGTCCTTTGTGTAACATCTCAGTTAAATATTGTAGAATCTGAGGGATATTTGGATCAAGGGGGTTTAGGCCTTTAGCCTGGTTCCAGGCGCAAAATCTTTTCCATTAGTCTGAATAGGTTTTCCTAGTGCTGGGTCTCCTGGCCTCCAGAATGACATCCATAACAGCTTTGGATAAAGGTGTTGGCTGGTTGTTTAGGTAATTTGCCATGTAGCCAGGTTTAAAGTCTTGAGCTGGCTGTGTAGAATCTGATGGTCTCGCTGGGTGAGCAGGTGAGGAATTTCTGGCAAAATCCATGATGGACCATGGGCCATGTTCCTTAAAATTGGGTACCAATGCTGGCGTGGCCAGTCTGGTGCAACGAGTATCATTTGTGGCCTCTCTAATCTGACTTTCAGCAGTACCTTTGCTAGAAGAGGCAGTGGAGGGAAGGCATACACTGTTAATGTTTTCCAACTGAATGAGAGGGCGTCCACTTTCCAAGCTAGTGGATGGAAGGTCCTTATGCAAAATTTTTGAAGCTGGTGGTTGTGGGGGCTTGCAAACAGATCTATGTCTGGGCGTCCCCATTTTTGAGCTATCATTGCAAATACTTGTGGATCTAGTTTCCATTCGTGTGGATCCATGATGTTTCTGCTTAGGTCGTCTGCCAATGTGTTTTTCTTTCCTGGCAGGAATTATGCTTGTAATTGAACCTGGTAAGACAGTGCAGTGTTCCACAAGGTCATTGCTTGCCTGCATAGAGGGTAGGAATGTGTGCCCCCTTGCTTGTTTATGTACCACATGACTGTGGTATTGTCCGTTTTTATTATTAGTTGTCCTGGGTGTAGAAGGTCCTTGAAAGCTGTTAGGGCATTCTGTACTGCTAGCATTTCTTTTTGATTGATATGCAGATGCCTCTGATCTGTAGTCCATTTGCCCTAAATGCACTGCCCTGCCATGTGTGCTCCCCAAGCATAGTCCGATGCATCTGTTGTCATAGTTTGCCTGGCTGTGGGTAAGGTGAAAGGCTGACCCTTGTTGAGGTCACATGCCTGTGCCCACCATAGAAACTCCTGTTGAAGGCAGGGAATGAGTGGTATCATTGTTTCCAAGCTGTGGCTGTGCTGAGTCCATACACTTTTCAGGTACCATTGTAATTTCCTCATATGCAGTTTTGCAAATGGTATTAGTAGTATGCAAGATGCCATGAATCCCAAGGCCTGCAGAATTTTTCTTGCAGGGAGTTGGGTCTTTGTTGCCATTATTTTGAAATATTGAAACAGCTGTCGTTGCTTGTCTGGCGTGAGATAAGCCATCTGGGCCGTTGCATTCAAGCTGGCACCCAGGAATATTATGTTTTGTGAGGGCACTAGTTTTGATTTCTTTTCGTTTACTGTGTACCCTAGGCAACTTAGAAGGTGTTTGACAAATGCCAGATGCTTTAAAAGAATGTCTTTGCTTTCTGCTTGAATAAGGCAGTCGTCCAGGTATGGGTATATTTGAATTCCTCTTTGTCTGCAGTATGCAATTACTGGTGCCAGGCATTTTGTAAAGACCCTGGGCGCAGTAGATAAGCCAAAGGGCAGCGCAGAGAATTGATAATGCGTTGAACCTTCAATGAAGCAGAGGCATCTTCTGCAATTTTGTCTGATAGGGACATGCAGGTATGTCTCCTTGAGGTCCAAAGTGACTAGCCAAGCATTCTTGCCCAGCATGGGAAGAAGCTGCTGTAGTGTTAGCATCTTGAATTTTGGTACTTGCAGACAAGTGTTCAGAATTGAAAGATCCAGAATGGGTCTCCATGCTTTGTCCTTTCTTGGGACTAGGAAGAGTCTGGAGTAAAAACCTTGTCCTTGCTCCTGTGTAGGTACCTGTTGGAATGGCTCTCATGTTCATGAGAGCTGTAATTTGTTTTTGTGCCTCTGCTCATTGATTTGGTGGCAGGTTTGGCATTCCTTTGATCCTTGGTAAGGTATGAAAGTGGAATCTGTATCCTTGAGAGACAATGTTTAGAACCCATTTGTCTTTTGTGATGATGTGCCAGTTGTCTGCAAAAAATGCTAGTTTTCCTCCCAAGGGAGTTGCCAGGAGAGATTTGCTTGGTAGTTTGAGGATAGAGTCATTGTGTTTGTCTTCTGCTAGCTTGGGGCCTGTCTTCTCCTCCTTTCTGGTTAGCAGAACCCCATTGGCGAGGTTTGTAAGGGCCCTGTGACTGACCTCTGCCCCTTGGGCGTCTGTATTTGCCCCTCTGTGATCTGTCCGAAGCTGGAAAGGACCAGTTTTTTGTTGGCCAATTTCTGCTGAAACGAGGGGGTTGTACCTGCAAAAAATCCTTGACCGTTTGCACAGACTTTGCCTTATCCTCCATTTTCTTTAAAACCTCTTCTGCTTTGACACCAAATAATACATCCTGCTGTAAGGGTGCATCCAATAATTTTGCTTTAACATGGTCAGGGAGTGTTTGTTCTTTTAACCAAGCATGTCTACGTATGACAGAGCCAGTAACAGCTGCTCTACAAGAAGCTCATAATGAATCAAATCCACATTGTAAAGTAGGTTTGCCCACCTGTTCAGCTGCATGCAACAGATCCAGAATTTCCTTGAATTCAGGCAGTTCTGAATGTGTGCTCATTTTTTGTTTTAACTGAGACATTAGGAATTGTTGATATTTCAACATGTGAAACTGGCAATTTAATGCTCTCATAGCCAGAGTAGCTGAGGTGTATATTTTCTTTCCCCATCTATCTAGGGCTCTGGAATCCCTTTCAGAGGGCACAGGATTTTTAGCCATATAAGCTTTTGCTCCCTTAGGACCCTGGGAAATTGTTTCTGGGTCAGCCACAGGGCTTTTATAAAGGAATTTGTGTGAGTCAGGTACTCTGTAGTATCTGTCTGGTTTGGCTGGAGCAGGAGGAAGAGAGTCTGGATTTAAACTAGACTCCAAGTAAACATCATCCACAATATCTAGAACAGGAGGGATAGCAAGAGGTCTGTGCTGGGGGTAGTAAAAGGAACTCTCGGAGCCTTTTCTTAGACTCTGAGTAATCCTGGCCTTCCCCAGTGGAAATGTTCCCTCATGGTATGTAACGTTTCCCCAAAGGAGTAGTCTTCAGGGGGAGATGCTGAGGGAATAGTCTTCAGCATCAGAATCTTCATAAGGTGGAAAAGTGTAATCCTGTTCCTCAGAAGAATCTGAGGAGAGAGAAACCTGGACAGAGGATGCATAATCCTCCTCTTGTCTTGGTCTTTTATCAGGAGGGGGATGGGAACCCCTGATAAGGGTAATCAAATCTTCAGCCATCTTAAGCATCTGTTTCTTAGGCATGGGGCCTTGAACTGTAGACTGATGTACAGTTTTCTTTGGTTTTAAAGGAGTTTTAAGTTTAGCATAAGATTTAATGGTGAGTGTAGTCGGTCTGAAGACACCTTCAGTAACCGAAGGTGTTTCCGTTGCACTGGTGTCTAGTGCTGCTCCGGTGTCGGTAGATGGCTGCGTCGGCCTAGTAGACTCCGCATGGGAATCCGCAGCTGTCTGGGGTTCCAGCTCTGCGGTCATCAGGGGCTGTGTAGGCACCTCACTGAAAACCAGAGAACCGGTGACAGGCTCAGCTGAGGCCTCGGTGTCTGGCTTATTCCTAGGCTGCCTGTCCTCATCCTTGCGTTTTTTATGAATAGCGGTCGTCGGCTGTTCCGACGGCATGATATAATTAAAATTCCTACCAAAATAATGCCGTGCGAAGTCAAAACGGCGTTTGATAGTTTATTAAACCTAGCGCAAAACCGACAACCTGTGACGTCGTGGTCTGGGCCTAGGCAAGGAATACAATAGGAATGGAAGTCCTTATGAGGCATTTGCTTCCCACAAGAAATGCAATTGTTAACTTTTTCTGACATCGGACTGAGGCAAGAAAATGTTCCCCAATGGGGTACTTAGCTTTATTGAAGACTTCGAACTGAAATTCAAATCGAAAATCTCAGGTGTCGGCCGACCGGCACTTGCGAACTGCTTCTGCTTCGGGCACCGCGCGGCAAGAAAGACTCAATAAAATGGCATCGGATGCCTCTTATATACCCCTGGCGCACTGACGTCAGGGAAGAAGCGACAGCAACCGACGCCGGACCAAGACTTTGGAATTCGGGTCGACTGCGGGACCGCCTGATGGCAGGATAACCCAAGTGTGATGACTGCAGCAGGGTAACACGATGAACATCGGAAAATACTTGAAGGTGCGTACGACATACAGTCAGTCTTTTTAAGAATGCCCTTGGTTCTGACAGAAGCCGCCTTTCTTGTCTGAACGTCCCTGCCACTATTTTTTAAAAATTTGCTTGCCTGTATCTCACTGAAAAGTTTATTCTGTTTCCTGAATGAGGAACCTGAACTGGAAGAAATTGTTCTACTATATTTTAGCAAAGCTAGAACTTCCACTGAGTGACCTCCCAAACCTCTTGTATCAGAGGCACATGGGATATATGCAAATGATCCTTATTAACATCAGGTGTTTCAGCTCATTGGCGGGGTTTGGCTTTACTGGCCTGAAATTGTCCAGTAAAACTAAACAAGTCATGGGCATTCAGACTCGCCAAAGAGCTGAAACACCTTATGTTCATAAGGATCACTTGCATATATTCCATGCATCTCTGATACAAGAGGTTTGGGAGGTCACTAAGTGGAAGTTCTAGCTTTGCTAGACTTTTCATTTTGTTTTTACTGATTGGTTTTTCAGTGACCTTCTCCCTCATTGTTTTAGGTTCTACTATATTTTGGAAAGGAGGGCTTAAAATTCTGAGTAACTCCCAGAATTAACTTTCCCCTCTCATCAAATCTTTTTAAGGACCTCAGCAGAACTGGGACCAAATACTCCTTTATCCAGGGAAGCATTCAGAATTTCATCTTTGACATCCTCTGATAGATTCTGAGAATGCAGCCATGCAAATCTCTTTAAACAGGCAATGACAGCTGCTCTGGAAACAGCATCAGCAGTTATAAACACATTTTAGGAATGTTTTCTTCCTACAGACACACAGGAAACTGTGCAACTCAGAGAAGCCTTAGTTTCTGAAGAAGGTAGGTCTGTAATTAATTTCCTCATATTGTCAAAAGAAGCTAGCAGAAATGTAGACATATGAGCCTGATTCTCAAGGCTAAGGTGGAAGTAGTATTAACTTTCTTCTAAAATCTATCAAAGGTTTTGCCTAGTTTGTCAGTAGGGATAGGAGTAGTAGCTACAGAAAGGAGTTTGGCAGAAGCTGACAGTCTGGCAACAGAAGAGGATCAATTGCTGGTTAAGAAAAATCCACCAGTAACACCTACGTTTGCTGAGATTCTAGAATTTAGTTTTGCTCCCACTGAAACAATTTACTCATTCCCGCAATAATATCAGAAAAAAGTAATATTTCAGGTAGGGAATGTGAAGAATAATCACAGAATGGGGAATCTGACTCCGAGTAAAGAGTGGAAACTTGAGAAACAGTCCAAATAAAAATCTTGTTCCTTAGATTGGGCATTAGTATCAGAGATGAAAATCATCATCCTTTAACGTGAGAGATAGACTCAGCATTTAATGACTGAAAGATTTTAAATAAACCCCTGGCAAGGTCCAAACAACCCTCCTGAACAGCTTTAGGAGAGGAGAAATGTGTCAAGATTTGGGTTTCCTTTTTTCTGAGAAACCCTCTTCCCCCAGAAAAACAGTATCTCAAAGGACAGTCCCTTCCCTGGGACAAGACACCTCAAAGCGACTTAAAGAAGGAGCATTCCCTGGTCCCTTCTTTGATGCTGGCAATAGGGGCTCTCTCATACACAAGGACAGCTGAACAGCTGCAAAGGATGTGTCTGCCTTCTGGTCCTTACGGTCTTCCAGAAGAGCAACACCAGAAGAACAGAGAGAAAGTGATGAGTGGTCTGAGGAGCAAGAGATGGCTACAGTGGAGTCATCCATCAGCAACTGAGGAAAAGAGGAAGCCAGAGTAAAGAGACAACTTCCCAGATAATCTTTGCTTTCTTGAGGCTTGGGGAGGGATGGACAGCGTGGCCGGGATGCAGGTCTATGAAAAAAAAGTTATGTACTCACCATAACATTCCATCTGAGTAGTTCTAATTCATTTGTCTTCAACCTGCGAGTACCGGATCCGAGCCGGCAACTTTACTAGCATCTGCTCCGAGCTCCAAGCTCCTCCCCTTACCCATATTACACCTCACTACCTTCCAACCCTCAGATCGGGTTTGCTGAAACTTATATTGACAACTTGACCTGAAAAATACTTGTGACTTACAACTGTAGCCCATAGGTTCTATGAACATCCAGCAAGTGGAGTTTGTACTCCATCTTGTTAGTAAAATTAGGAAAGAACACAGGCAAATTGATGGTCTGATTGATATTGATTGGTGATGCCACCTTAGGAAGAAAGGATGGATTGGTCCGAAGGGAAACCCTATCTTTATGAAAAATTATATAAGGAACTTTGATGGACAAGGCCTGCAGTTCTGAGATCCTTTTGGCAGAGGTAATAGCCACCAAAAAAGCTGTTTTCCAAGATAAATATTTCAGATCTACTGTTGCACCAGGCTCGAAAGGCAGAGTGACCAGAGCTTGAAGAACCATAGTAAGGTCCCAAGGGGGAACAGGATCCTTGACCGGGGGCATAGCAAAAAGGTGTCTTTAATAAAGGAGGAGGCTAAACAGGCAGAATTCTTGCCACATGAAAATGAGAAATGGCAGCCAACTGAACCTTTACAGTAGAAGAAATAGCTCTGTGTTGAAATATATCAGCTAGAAAATCAAGAATGGCGGAAATAGGAGCCATGATGGGGTCTAAACTCCTTTCAGAGGCCCAAACGGAAAAATGCTTCCACTTGCTGCGATAAACCTTCCTGGTCGAAGACTTACGAGCAGCCACCAAAATAGATCTAACGGAGGAGGACAGTCCAGGAGTACTAGCAATCATGGGAACTGGAGCAGTCAAGCTGTGAGCTTCAAACTGTCTAGATTTGGATGAGGCACCCCCGAAGGGTGTGAAATCAGGTCCTGAACGGGATCCAGGATCCAAGGCAGAGTCAGAAGGTGAGACCAAAGGAAGGAAGGAAAACCATACCTGGCAAGGCCAAAACGGGGCAATGGAATAAGAGGTACTGGCGGGTAAGCATACAGAAGACCGGGAGGCCAAGCATGAACTAGAGCATCTCTGAGGGACTCCCCTGGTAGTGGGTTCATAGCGAAAAACTCGCTGCACTTTGCGTTGGAAGGAGATGCGAAGAGATCGCAGCAAGGTTGACCCCACTCGCGGAAGATCTGTTCCACTACTGAAAGATTCAGAGACCACTAGTAAGGCATCAGAATAATCCGACTTAACCTGTCCGCTAGGATGTTGGACCGTCCTGGAAGGTGTGTTGCGATGAGAAAGTGACCGGTGGAGATCGCCCATTCCCACACTCTCATGGCCTCGCGACAAAGGGGGTAAGATCTGGTCCCTCCCCGTTTGTTGATATACCAAACCACTGACATGTTGTCTGACTGAATTGCAATCGTTCCCAGAGGAAGAAAGGCATGAAGGGCCTGCAATGCTAGAAGGACCGCCCTCATCTCTGGGACATTTATGTGCAAACTGGTCTCTACAGGGACCACAGGCCTTGGACTGTCCTGCCCGAACAATGCTCCCCCACCCGAGTTGGGAGGCGTCCATGGTCACTGTGGCTTGGGCCAGGGCTGGAACAAAGGGTCGTTCCTCCAAAACATCCGGAGAACACATCCACCATATGAGGAATGACTGAAAGACTCGATTGAGTTGAATTGGATATGCCAATGGCAGTTCCAACAGAGACCATTGTACACTTAGAGTCCACTGTAGAATTCTCATGTGTAACTGGGCACACGGGAGAAGAGTAATGGTCGCTGCCATCGAGCCTAAGGCCCTCAGCACCGATTCCGCCATTGGGAGATGAGAGTGGTAGATCAGGGAGACATGTATCCTCAGATTGTGTACTCTCTCTGAGATCAGGAAGATTTAGCACTGTAGAGTATCTATCCTGGCGCCAATGTAGTTTATCACCTGTACAGGATCTAGGAGTGATTTGGATGCACTGATTGTGATCCCCAAATGCAGGGCAAGAATCAGGAAGTAATCCCTGGTTTGGGAGAGAAGACACCTGGTGGGAGCAGTGAGGAGCCAATCGTCCAGGTACGGATAGACCTGAATCCCCTGAAGCCTCAGGTGAGCCGCTACCACCGCCATCACTTTGGTGAACTCCCTGGGGCCTGTGGTGAGACCAAAGGGTAGGGCTAGAAATTGGTAATGATGGACTCCAAGCCGGAAGTGGAGGAACCTCCTGGAGCTTCTGTGCATCTTTATGTAATAGTAAGCATCCTGAAGGTCTAACAAGCACATCCAGTTGCTCTCTTGCAGGTACAGCATGATGGACTGTAGTGTGACCATCCAGAACTTCTCTTTGGCAACTGACAGGTTCAAGGTAGAAAGATCCAGAATGGGCCTCAAGTCCCCTGTTTTCTTTGGCACCAAAAGGAACCTGGAGTAGAAGCCCGATCCAGACTGATCTGGGGGAATGGTTTCAATGGCTCATTTTTCTAGCAGCTTGGAAATTCCCTGTGCTGTTGCCTCCCTTTGCATGGGTGGTACGTCTGGGAGTTGTTTGGGAGACTTGGGGGGACCCACAAAGGGGATGGCGTATCCTCTGGATATGATCTGAAGCACCCAGCGGTCTGATGTTATGGACTCGCATACAGTTAGGTGCAAGGACAATTGTCCCCTGACTGCCTCCAGAGTACAGCAGTCGAGCCCACCCCTCAGGGTTGCTGCCCAGGTCTGTCCGAGAAAGGTTCTCGAGACCCAAAATTCCTCGGACCCCCTCTGCCTCTGTGCCGGCGTCCATTCTGTCCCCCTCTGCCTCTGGGGGAAGAACAGCCCTGTGTGTCCCGGGAATACTGTGACTTCCAGAACCACATCTTCTTTTGCCCTCTCTGGTTCCGGGAAAAGGACCTTTGAGGGTTTGAGAAGCAGACTCCGACAGCAGAGAGCGTCTTCCCATCCTTCTCACTCTGGACTAATGTCTCTTTGACGGTCTTACCAAACAGAGTTGAGCCGTCATAAGGGGCATTGGCAAAGGACGCCTTGAAAGGTTCCGAAAGTTGACATAATCTGAGCCAGGCATTGCGGCTCATGGATACGCCGGACCCAGCTGCCCTAGCCGCTCCTTCAGTAGCATGTGAAAGGAGTTGCATGGACATGTTGGAGACTGCTTTAAAAGTGGCCATCCTCAAGGAGAAAGAGACCCTGTCCTCCTGCGCCATGGACTTGAGGGAGACTCCTCCAGCTCCTTTTCCAGGTCGCACTGGAGTCTAGTGACATGGGCCAGGTAGTTCAGCACCCTAATTGAAAAGGTAGCTGAAGCGTGCACCCGCTTCCCTATGCGGTCCATCATCCGCGACTCTCGGTCAGGAGGATGAACTGAGGAACTCTCCTGGGCAAGTTCCCTCTTAGTGGCTGCTGCTACCACCATAGCGTCTACAGGGGAGCCCTTGTTCCATGCTGGTCTGTCTGTGGGGGGGACTCAAAATTTTGTTGGGTCTTTTTGGAATTGGTTCCATGGTGTCCGCCTCCTTCCATGCCCACAAAGTGATCAGGTCCACCAAAGGATCCACAGGAGAGGACACCCAGGAAGTAGATGGGCCCGTGTCGAAAGCCTCCAGGAACACGGACTCGTTAGAAGAAGGTTTGGAGGCAGAGCAACCTCCCCGTTTGTGCAGGATTTCCATGATGTCTCCAAAGGAGACATCCTAGGGAGGTGACCTAGGGGAATCCTCTCCATCATCCAAGCCCGTATCCTCGGTTAGGGACTCAGGGGAGTCCAAGTGCCTCCTCTTGCACGTATGCTTGCGAGGCAAATCTCTGGGTGGGGCTCTCCAGGGGGAACTCGCAAGACACTTGTTCCTCAGGCAGAAGCATCTGGGGTTCCTCGAGCACGGGTTGTCCCTCTGGTAAAATGATGGGGACCACCACAGAAAGAGCCGAGGGGGTCTGGGTGGAGTCTGAGGGGGCAGTCAGAGGTCTCGTTCCAGCGGAGTGAACCCCTTCTACCACGAACGCCGAAGGAGAGCGAACCTCCTGAGAAACCAATAAGGAGGCCGGTCTCCCTGAGTCCGATGAGAGAATTGGAGCCAGGCCCGAAGTGGACGGAGCTCCAAGGGAGGGAACTTGGCCCAGCAAAGGCGGAGCCGATGGAAAAAAGTTCCACTCCCTCAGATCCAACACCCAAGCTCGGGCTCCGAGAGCGGCTCGGATCCGAGCTGGTCAGATCCGACACATTCCAGGCAGCTGTCGGTGTCAAGGAAGAAGGTACCGTCAGCGCCGACTCCCTGACTAAAGCCATCCTCGGATCCAAATACTCTGAACCCGATGGATGGATCGGAGAAGGAGATATTGGCTGGAAAAAAGGAAGCAAGCTCCCCCCTCCTGAGGGAGAGGGGTTGGGCAAGACCCCCCCCCCATCTGAATCTGAGTACGGATGAACCTCCTCATCATTTTATCCATATCAACCTCAGACAAAGACCGGGTGGACCTCTACGAGGCCACAGACTCCGACCCCGCAGGTCGGGGCACTGAGGCCCTAGAAGCTGAACGTGTCTCCTCCGGCTCTGGGTAGAACCTCAGAGATCAGAGCCAAGGGGAGTCACGGATCCGTAACGTTTTGACTGGTGAAAGGAGGTCCGGAGACCTGTTGTGCTTTTCCCTCGACTTTGACTCTCTCTCCTTCTCTCTGCCCCTTTTCCGCTCCACTTCCACAGGCTTTTGCACTGGAGGTCGAGTCCCAGCCTGGGAGGGAGGGGAAGCCAGGGGAAAAGAAGAAGGAGAGGCAGCCACAGCAGCCTTTGTGACCGAAGCCGAAGATGAGGCAACAGTCTCAGAAGGGTGAAGGCAGCCTTTCAGGGCCAACTTGGCCTTCCTATCTTTAATGGCATGCGGGTTGAACCCTGCGCATATAGTGGAGTCTGTGCTCAAATGGGCCATGCCAAAGCACATAACACAAAGAGTGTAGCCATCCGCAGGGGATAACTTATGGCTACACTCCGTGCATCTTTTGAAAATAAGCTTGTCAGCCATAAGGTCAGAAGAAAAAATAACTAAAAAAAGAAAATGTTATTCTTTCTTGCTGAAACACCCACTCACCACACTCACATACAGAGGGGGAGGGGAAGCAAAAATACACACAACTACTCTAACTAAGCTAACTACCCTAAAACTACAAAACTCGACGCACCAAGCGAGGGGAGGAGAAAGGGGAACCTACTCTATCACTATCTATATTTTTAAAAGAAAAAAGAGAGATATTTTTAAAGATTTACCCAATGAAAAACCTGGAGCTCTAGAGATCACGATGCATAAGCTATTCGTGGCAAACGAGATCTGGGGGTTGGAAAGTAGTGAGGTGTATTACGGGTAAGGGGAGGAGCTTGGAGCAGATGCTAGTAAAGTTGCCGGCTCGGATCCGGTACCCACAGGTTGAAGACCAAATGAAGTAAACTACTTCAGATCTAGCCATTAAAAGGAACCTTGCAAGCAGACAGAGCTAAGAAGAGTCAGTGTTATTTCCCAACTAGAAAATCACTTTCTGAAGTAAAACATTTAAGTAACAGCATCAAGCACACTATCCCCTTGCCCATCACGGCACTTTCTAAACAAACAGAACATTTTCTCACAAAAAAACAAAGATAGGGGATCCTCACAGGGAATGTGAACCATCTCTAATCCAGAAAAGGTGCCTGACTAGTATGGAAGGTTTGGATCTTACCTCTTGATAGGAAAGGAAAGTTATGGGGTAAAATGTTTTACTGACAAGCACCATACACTAACTCCACTACCTATGAACATTTTTTTACAGAAAGGAATACTGTTCCTCACAAAAAGTGATAAAATATTTACAAAAACCCTCACATGGACACAAGATCAGATGTCAGCTGAAAAAATTGATTGGCAAGAAGTCAGAGAAGAAGAGATGAGGAAAACAGATAAAACGCTCAGGCAGAAAAATATATTTTTCAGATAAAGAATTCTACTGACAACCCCAAAAACTGTAAGTCCTAGCCCCCTGTATGGACAGGTCTTACATAAATATAATTTATGAGAATATATCCTACATAAATACAGTATCCTCTTTACATAGGATTAGGAATGAATCCATTTTAAAGCAGGCCTATATCTTCAATTCATATTTACTACTTTGCGTGCAGCTTCAGTAAATAACAGTTTGAGATGAAAGCTAATGACCTTCAGGACGAATGAGGCATGCAGAACTCACAGATTTCCCAAGGGAACATTACAAGATGTAATGAACGCTGCTTCTCAAGGGAACATTGTGCGTGTCAGAAAGACTCTGCAGATATAGAAACAGACAGGAGATATCCCTGGAAAAACTGACATAGGAATTTTACAGAGAAGAGAAATTGAATACGTACACTTTCAATACAGCAGTCTTCAGTTCAGTCTTGGTTCAAGATTTGTTTGGATTTGGAGTATAATTCAAACAAGTTCAGTTATATGGCCATCTAAGCTGCTACAATTATTATACTCCCTCCACTGTAATAAGATGCTCGTCAGTCCTCATATTGCTGCTCACTACATAATAAAATCTAACTGCAAGAAGTGTATCATGACTTACTCTGAAAGGTGCACTACGACAGAAGCTGTGGAATATGGCACTTTTTCAGCCAGTTGGTTTCTGCATCTCCAACTGCAGAACATATAGTAAATGTACCCTTTGGCAAATAAAATTAAATATTTTCCACAGATTCTGTTCAGAGAACGACAGAAAATGAAAAGTCTGAGGTAAACCTTTAGAGACAACCACTAAAAAACATCAAATACTGTCTCAAACAAAATCTTGACAAGAAAATACTGTTCTTTACAAAAATAGATGAAATGGAAGGTAATCCCCAATGAGGTACTTAACTGGAATATACACTTCGGTGGCAAGAAAACTCTGACATTTTACTGCCCTATCACTGCTTTTATCTTTCTTCCCTTATGCAGGGCAGTGGCTAGGGCATGTGGTAGGTGCCCTAAAACTTTGGAAGCTGGCTGGATGTTCAAATCCTGGCAGGATATGTCCCATAAAGTTTAGGCTACACCAGCAGTTATCTACGGTTTAACATCCTGTGTGGCCTTGGCCAAAAGGGAACTATCAGTAGTATTTTTGGCTTGACCTCCATTAACATTTGAATTATCCTACGGGGAACAGGGATTGGTGGAAAAAACATACAGAAGCAAGCCTGACAAACTGATGAAGGCATCTATTGCCCAGGCCTCTAGAAATTGTGCTGCTGGGCAAAATTACTGTAGCTGTCTATTTTAATGAAAGCAAAAAAGCCTCAACTGTGAACCAGCTCCAGAAAAAAATAACCCTAACAGCCACTTAAACAGGATCTGTTTCTGTTCCGTCAGGTAATCTATCAACATGCTGTCTTGAGAAGGTATAAAAAGATGCCGAAGGCTCACCACTGCTTCCTGGGCCAGTAACATTCTTCCATGGCCAGTCAATTTGGGTGTGTTAGTAATTTATTCCCTCCCTTATTCCTTGTTGACATCCATCACTGAGGTGTTGCCTGTAGTTATGTGCAAAATTCCAGATTTCAAAACTTGTTTCATAGCCTTGATAGCCAGAATCATTGCTACCACCTTTTTTACCACTGATCTCTCTTTTCTTTTGCAACCTGTCACAAGTCCCCTGGATACTCATACTGCTGAGTGGGGCCCCAAATAATCCAAAATTAGGTTCTGGGTACTGGTCCCAATCTGACTGGTAGTCTCTGGTTTAGGTTTACTTACTGTGCCCACCATGAAAGCTCTTTTTTTAATACCAGGGGTGTGTGTGTGTGTTGGGGGGGGGGGGGGGGTAATCAAAAGGGTGCAACATGCTTATATTGTGTTTTTCTTTTTTTGGTACCACTGGAACTTCTTCATGTGTATTCTGGCTAGTGGTACCATCAGGATGGATGAAGTCATTATGCCAATGTCCTTAGAAACTCCCCTGCTGTAATGTGCTGGAGCTGTGCTACACAGACTGAAACAATGACATAGCAAGGCCACTTTCTTCTGTACCAAGAAGGCTTTCTGACACTCACTGTCTAGCCATGTTCCCAGGAACAAGGAATGCTATCTGGACAACAGTTTAGATTCTGGAATATTCAGATCAAGTCCCACAGTCCCAAAGCATGAAACAGTAAACTTCAGAGCTTCCTGGGTCTCCTGCAGAATTGTTCACATCAGATAGTCATTCAGGTATGGAGACAGATGAATCTCATAGGCTCTTCAAAACAGAAATTGTAGCTATGAATTTTTAAACATCCTGCGTTCAGAAGCTAAACCAAAAGGACAAGGGATGACCCTTTACTGGAATTCCCCTACTCTGAACCTGAATCATGGCCAGTCTGTTATGGCCATAGGTATGTGGAAGAAAGCATGTTTCAGATCTAGTTTTACTATGAAGGCTTAAAGAAGGAGAAGAGGAAGGACAGTCTGCAAGGTTAGCATTCTGAACTCTAGAATCCTTAAAAACTTTTCTCTGACAGATTTAAGACTGGCCTTGAATGGTCTTTTTCTTGGAACCAGTGAGTAATCATGCCCTCTTCTGGTTGCAACATTCTCTCTGTGGCCCTGTTACACAACAGTTGTTGCCAAACTGATGGCACTAAGTTGTCTTTGTTTATTTGCCACTGATGGGACTCCTGAGAACCTTGCCTTTTTTCTTCTTTAATGACATATATTCTACACCCTTGGGCTATGATTTTCAATACCCAGATGTATTTTAGGATTCTTTTCCCAGTGTTTCACAAAATGTGGTACAGTTTCCAACTTCTGACTGGTGGGATATGGAGCAGGGTAAGTTAGAGTGTTGATGTGGGATTTCTGGAGCAGTGACTGGATGGGACAAGCTCTGTTGAGTCGTATCTTTTCCCTCTCGTGGCCTCCATAGTTTCCTTTTTGATCTTACTATTTTTCTTCCCTTTTGCACTTTTTCTTTGTTCTGTCTCTGAGGAAAGGACCAACATTTTCTGTGATCATTTCTGCTACAGATAGGAGCATGGTAGTGGAACAACTGTTTCACTGACTTCACTGTATCGCTCTTCTCCTCCAGATTTTTTACAAACCACTTTAACAGGAGATCTAAGAAAGGAACTCCTCCTCGAGTGGGTTATTGAGTAACGGACCTTTAACATGGACAGTCTGGTGGGGAGGGAGCAGAATTAATCCTCAGGCAGGTTTCCTTATCACTGACCATGAAGCTACCACCCTCTAAGATGCATCATAGCCTCATCTGACTGAGTGCTTTACCAGCTGAACAACAAGGTGCATTCTAGCAATGAACAGCTCAAGGTCTACTATCTCCTCAGAGTTGTCCTTTAACTGAGATATTAGTCTCCCCAGGTACTTTACCATGTGTGCTTGGCAAGTGACAGGCTTGAAGGCCAAGGTGGCAAAGGTGTTGATCTTCTTCCTAAAAGGGTCCAATATTTTACTTTCAAAAGTGGGTTTTTGGTTGGAATCCTAGGCAAACACTTGCAAGTATGCATGGTCATCGTGGCTGGATCAGACATATGATTTTTATAAAGATATTTTCAAGAATCCATAGCCCTGTAAAAATGGTCTGGTTACCTGGAAGCAAAGGACTGAGAGTCTGACTCCAAAGTTGTGCCACTAAATGTAGCCTCAAACACTTCTATTACTGGGCATTACTAAAGATTTGAGCTCACGTAAGCTAGGAGGTCTCTCTGCAGCTCTTCTGGGCTTCTGAGAGCTCCATAGACCCCCATCTGAAATGAGTCTGCATTCTGTCAAGGGTATCAACAAAATAAAAATTCTCTGATCGGAAGCAGAGGATAAGGAGTTTTAAGTGTCCGACTTACACCTGGGAGTGAAGATATTTTGTCACCAAATGTCAGTTCATCCACCTTTGACTCAGAGGTATCAGATTCCATGGCAGATATCCCTTTTCTGTTAAGACTAGGTACTCCCTGGCACACTCTCTTTTGAAGATATCTGGAGGTTCTTAAGAAAATATACAAAATCCTGAAACTTCATCAAGTCTTGAAAGGGAGCCTAGGAAACAAAAAGGGATGGAGGTTCCCCCAGCTCATGCTGAAACAAGATGACAGATGTCTAATTCTTGGATCTTAGGACATTCAAGATACCTGCACCCAGCCACCCTCAATCTTTGAACTGGGGATGGCCTATGAATCATGACTAAAAGGATACTACCTGTACCTATGGAGGGCATGCTGTCATTCAAGTGTGGTAGTCTCCTGAGGGGCAATATCAGAAGTCTCAGTCCAGTCTTTAGATGTCAAGTTTAGAGCTGCAATACGTCCTCACTGGATTTTACGCCCTCAATTCCAGGAAGGTCTACTCAAAAACCTTCTTGTGTATGCACTCTTCTCCTTTTTCCTTTCAGGCCTCCACCACAGACTTGGTCACCACCACAGTGGGCCTTATGAAGGTGAGCAGCCTTTTGCTCTTCTCTTACTAGCCTTCTGATTCTCACTGAACTGTGCGCAGTGATGGCAGTCAGACACATCACAAGTAGGCTCCAAACAGAGAAAACACTAGGTGAGAAAGACTATGTGGAATCTGCTTCCTACATGAAATGCAACTAGAAACTAACTTCTGAAATCTATGCCTACTGTAGTTTTTCATGAATGACTTATAAATATGCACAGAAAAATTAGAGCGAAAAGAATGGTTCCCCAACAGGGTAATCACATGAAAATTCTAGAAGCTAGTCTAAAATGATGGACTGGGTGAACAATAGCACAACATACAGTGATCTACAGTCATACTGTGGTAAGAAGTGGTCGGAAGCAGAGGATAAGGAGTTTTAAGTGTCCAACTTACACCTGGGAGTGAAGGCTCTAAAGATGACATGGGTGGGCATCCCCTCTTATACCACTAATGTGCTAATAAAAAAATAAAGACATACAACCAAAGCACAGGAGAATCACAGTAGTATTTTATTCCACAGTAATATTTTATTAAGCGCTTTCGTCCTTATTCAACTGAAAACTTCTTCAGAATAAATTTATCATGTCAAATTGAAAAATTAAATAAGTTAAAATAATCACACGTTCAAAATGTTCTACCAATAACAATCACCAAAATAAATCATATTAATACATGAATTATCAACCAAAAATATAAATAAATAAAAATTACAGTTAAATAAATGCTTCACCACTTCAAAGCATCAAAAAAGGAAATATATTAAAAATATTGTTTGTAGCATTACAACCTCGCTGCCCTTAGTTTCGATATGCTACTGACAGATACTGCTTCGTTCAAACCAGGGAACAATGCAGTCTCTAACAATAACTGACAATGCAGCTCCCTAAAATTGAGACATCATGAGTAGGCTCCAAACAGAACACACACAAACACAAGGTGTGGAAGACTATGTGAAATCTGCTTCCTACATGAAATGCAACTAGAAACTAACTTCTGAAATCTATGCCTACTGAAGTTTTTCATGAATGACGTATAAAGATGCACTGTATAATTAAAGAGATAATTGTTCTGCAACACTGTACTTACATGAAAATTCTAAACGATGGTCTAAAATGATGGACTAGTGAATGCTAGCACAGGATGCATTGTTCTGGATTCATACTGTGGCAATAAGGCTCTAAAAATGACACAGTTGTCCCTCTTATACCACTGATGTGCTGACATCCATGTAGAAGGACATCAGCCAGGTCAGAAGGCAGAAAGAATGCAAAGCTCTGTAAGTCAGGCTGGATGTCAGGCTTTGTGTGGCAGAAGTCCCCAAGAAATTATTACTTCTATAACAGTGAATAATATGATGAAAATCTGGTGTTATTGTAAATACAGATCCCAGTGTGACACACACAGTTTAGAAAAATACTGGATGGATGGAGTAATAGGGGGCTGACACCTACAGCCCCAAAACTTGAGGGACAGGGGATTGGCTTTCAGAAAGCATAAACACCTCTAATTTTTTTAACTGTTTCTGGAAGGTAGTCATAGCCTATTGGAGGAAGCAAAGGTAATGATTTAAATGAATGAGATAAAAAAAGGAAGCAGGAGAAATACTCATCTCTACGCCCACAATCAACTATGGCAGTTTTAATTTGGTCTCCCATGGATGCTACATGGTTTCCTTTACAATTAACTTAGGCTATGAGTGAACAGATTAAAACAGAAGCTTTATCACCACAAACATTCGTTTCTTCACTAATCCTCTCAAAATCAGACTTCACCCTTTTCCAGAATAATGGTCAGGCTCTTCTTTACATTATAAAACAATTGTAGTAGCCGCCAGGTTGTGTATTTAGCAACATGTGATACATGTTTAGCTTTCTACGTAGGAAAAACGGATAGGAAGCTACAAGAAAGAATTTACGAGCACATATACAGTATTAGAAGAACTAGACTGGATAATGCACTTGCTAGACATTGCCACTCGAATGAAGGACATAATTTTAAATTTAAGATTATAGACCAAGTAGAAACTGATGTAAGATGTCAATATGATCCACTAAAACTAGAGAGACGGGAATTAATATGGCAATTAACGTTGAATGCTAATCAATTCCCTGGATTAAATGAGATGACATCGATTAAATGTATACTGAGATTGAAAAACCTAGAAAGATGAATAGTAATTGCTACTTGGCCTGTTCCTCATTATTAATATTATACCTTTAAGATAGAATAAAAATATAAATTAAAATAAACTTATTCTTTGACTAATTTTCGGTATATATTCTTATTATTGAATATATTTTTGATATTTTTGATATTTTTGATATTTATATATTTATCTAAGTATTTACTTTACTTATTCATTAACTTACTTATTTATATATTTAATTAATTAATGTTTTAAAAATGGATGTGATTTTAAACTAATGTCACACTATTTAATATGGGATTATACACATTGTATGCCACATTATATATATTATATGCTATGTTTATATCACTTTTGTACCATTGTATTTAATACACATAACAGTATAGAAAGTCTATATGAAAGTCTACCTGTGCTCCATTTAAGTTGGATGCATATATATGCATATATATATATATATTTACAGTATATAAAAAACACACTATTCCCCTTGTTAGGCTTAGGTTATGTTTAGTTTATAGACAGAATTATCCTCTGTAGTTTTAATAATTTTATTATAAATGTATTTTACCATTCATTTAAATGTATTAATTATGTTGAATTTTTAAACAGTATAGAAGAGTACTGATTTCCATACACACAGTCACTAAATGGTTAAATGTTTTATGATGAATTAATCATCTTATTGATATCAATTGAATGTAATTGACTATTAGTGCTTAGGACTTTTAATATTTAAGAGCATGAGTGATGTTAATTAATTGTCTTCTGAGGAAGTTGCGATACCTATAGGCGACGAAAAGTGTATGAGTTACTGCACGCTTAAAGACTGTCTACTTTTTACTTGTTCTACTTGTGGAGTTAATAAAGTGGTTGCTATTGGTCGTTTGCTAGCTGTTCCGTGGACTTTTTTCTAAGGTTTGTGTTCGTGATTTTTTGTAGATTATAAAACAAACACAGACTTCTTAAATATGAATATCTGTGACTACATCTGCCCTCCATTCCAAAAGAGGATGAAATAGATAAAAAGAGACAAACGGGAAAGATGATTTTACAAATTTTTGCCACTTTGAAGTGCTTTCAGTTGGTGCTGTTTGGCTACATCACTAGAAAAAGACATGGGCTGTGCATTTAGAATACCTGCTGCAAGTAGTATCTGTTTGTCACAGGTAAATCTAGTGGTTAGGAAGCTGCAGTAATGATTTTGCGAGGGGCCTAGGTCCAAGACTGACTGACACAGGAGATGGAACAATGAGGTGAAAAAACTTGTGAAAGAAAATTTAGAGTAAAGATACCAGCCCTAAAAGAAGACAAAAAATGAAAATATACTCACCAAGAAAAAAAATTCTACAAACCCATTTTTATATCCATGAAAACAACAAAAATCTAAAATTGTAGCCTATAGTTCTTTTCCTCCGTGCCTTAGTTTTTCTTGTGGGAAAGAGAAAAAAGGTTAGCAGTATATACTGTCATATGAGGTGGTGCTAGCAGCCAGGTAAACGATGCCTGGAACACCAATAAGTTACTACAACAGGATCTCAGCCATATCAGACTGTTAGAAATCACAGGGAGTATGAGGATGCAAAATTACTAAGTACTGAAAAGTTTATACATTCCTGTACCTGTTTTTTGTGTGACACCAAATGTCCAGTTTTCTACATAATGAAGAAATTCTTACCTCCAGGTTGGTGATGAATCCTCCTGCTTCATCATCATCCTTTTGCTCTATGGGTGGGTAAATCCAAATAAAACCATTGTTTCCAAGGATTATTGATGCTCCACATGGAAGGTTGTGGAAGTGCGTTTTTCGTCGCTTGACGAGTGATGGGGACACTTGTACTAACACACCTTGTCCAAGCTGAAATACAAATTAAAATTTTAATTTATCTGAAGATGCAGTTTTTACTACAGTGGAAATTAAGATTCCCAATCAAACCTGTTTACATACTTTCTTAATGCAAATGGTCTTCTTGTTTTCTTGCAGGTCAACACATGTACTAACTTTTATTGGACTATAACTCTGTTCATTGTACTGCAGTTATAATGCACTGCTCTATCACAGTCTTGCCTGGATTGCTGGGCATAGAGCTGTATCTCCAATGTGCAGCAACAGTAACTTTGGTGCACACATCAAGCTTGGCATAAGAGGGTTGGTGAAATGAGTGGTGCTTGACAGCTCTCCTTCACAGATGCCTGGCTTGTACTACATGGTATGCTAGAGCTCTGATGGAACTAGCAGGGATACCTGGCCAGTATACATACCTGAAGAACATCAACAGACATTTGAGGTCCACAAATTGAACTGGGTGCATGTCCAGTAATGACGGTTCATGTGCAGTGTACAGTGGGGGAAGGGAAACATTCAAAAATATCTTCAACCATATAGTTATGACTGTTTATTTTTACAAAGTGAGATAAATTAATCAGAATGTTATGGGGTAGGTAAGAAAATAAGTCTCCTCCCTCTCAGCAGAAGGCTGAGTTGAAGACACAAGCACCTTTGTTCTGTACTCTCATATATCTTCCTTCCTAGCTCATGGCCAGATTTTTCATCAGCAGTCTTTATGTCCTTAAGATTTCCACTGGTCTTGCACCATAACTATGTAGAACACTAGCTGGTGCACGAAGCACTCACATTGCTAGGAGTTTTTCTTTTCTTTTTCTTTTCTTCAGTTCTTTGGGCACCTTTTAGTTTTCACAAAAACTTACAAATGTAACACTTTACTGTCAGAATAAAGTTATTACTTTAGACAAAAACTGCAGCTGTATAATAGCCAAATTAACTATTATACTATAACTATGTACACTTTTTTCTAGGAGAATAGCAGAAGGGTAGATTTACTATTACAGTCCCTCAAGTTTAAAGTTTTGTGGTAACTACATGCAGAAGAAAGAGGACAGAGGAAAGATGTGGCTACTACAGCAGTGCAAATTCCGAACATCTACTGTTAAGTGCAACTTGCGTAACTGTATTATGTTCATCATTTTCATTGCTGCAGTAGCCTACAGCTACTTGGGTAGATTCCCACTATCCATCTTGGGAGGAAGGAGGACTAGCATCCAAAAGGCCCGGCAGGGGTTCTAGCAAAGCTTGTCCACTGTTGCCTAGGCCAAGTGGGAGTCACCACAGTGATCGTTGGAAGTCCTTCGGAATCCAGAGTGTAATGCTCTATACAAGTGTGCACCATCTAGAGTCCACTCCTTTCCAATATGCCATTAAAAATGACAAGGCTCTAACAGAATGTGCCTTGATTCTCTCTGGAATAGATATGCCATAGTGGGAATAACAAAAAGCAATAGCAAGGGACAGCCATCTTGAAATAGTCTGTTTCGACATGGGCTGCCCTTACTTTCATAGGAGAAAAACAATTATTCAGCTTCCTAAACAATATTGTTCTGTCAAGACAACTACACCACAGTTGCCTATGCACATCCAGAGTATAAAGAATCCTTTCTTCATAATTTTTAGGATCTGGAATAGAAACAAGTTAGATTGATGGCTTGATTAAATGTAAACGCTGAAACAACTTTTCGCATGAGAAAGGAATTTGTTCTTAAAGTAACCCCATCTCTATGGAAACCCAAATAGGTTTAAACCACCATGACAGCTTGCAAGTCAGAATACTCTACTTGCAAAGGTCACAGCAATTCAGTAATACAGTCTTCCAAGTTAGGAACCACAAATCAGCCAGATGAGCTGGTTCAAAAGGAGACAAAATTAACTTTTCCAGCACAAAGTTAAGATTCCCAAGAGATGGCACCCGTTTCCTAGGTAGTGTTACATGTAAAACCCCTGTCAAGAACTGTTTGAACAAGTCAGGGAAGAAAGGGGAGGATTTGTGATCTGATATGCTGAAACAGCTGAAAGATGAACACTGACAGAGGAATAAGAAAGGCCAGAGGATAGTAATTTACACAAAAGAACCAGTGGTATATATTCCCTGACGGGGCCCTTGTTATTTGTGTGGAACAAAACAGAAAATATTTTCCACTTGCTAACAGAAGATTTCCTAACAGCATGTTTTCTTGCCTTTCTTAGTACCCACTGCATGTCCCCATGAAAAAGATGCTTAAAAGGCATCAAAATTTAATTATCCAGGCAGTCAGCTGTTCGAGACTGAGGTCTATCACACTGCCCATCTTGTGTAAGTAGCGCCAATCTGTGAGGCAGCTGTTGGGAATTGCCCTTAGCAAACTGCATAACAGAGAAAGTACAGTTGTGTATACTTACCATAAATGTGGATGTTCGAGTGTATTCACTGTTGCAGTCATCCCCTCTGGGTTATCCCTGCTGTGGTAAGCCCTCGGCCTGCCCGAATACCAGAGTCAATGTTTTTCTGCGTTGGCTGCTGCCGGACGTCAGGTTGTCAGTGCTATAAAGGGAGGCAGCCGACAACATTACATCAGTTTTTCTTGTCCTAACCAGTCAGAGGCCCAAGTAAATATGGTAAGGTGGTCCTGGTGGCTAAAAGCCACCATTAGAAACTTGTCTCCCTAAAGAAAGGACATATAAGGGGGAAGGAGCGTGGGAAACCAGGACTGCAACAGTGAATACACTTGAACATCTACATTTATGGTAAATGTACACAACTATACTATGTTGTTCGTGTTTCATTGTTGCAGTCATCACCTGTGGGAGGATTCCCAAAGCTGAGGAGAGGGGCGGTAGGATTAGTAAGAGACCTAGGAATGTGTCAGTATGCAATGCAGAACTGCAGAGGCAAACCCTGCCCTAGCCTTAGAAAGCAGAGGTAGATGGTAATGCTTGATAAAGGTATGAATAGAAGTCCAGGTGGCAGCTTCCAGGATGTCCCTGGTGGGAACTCCTCTGAGGAGGGGGGTTGGCCTAATGGTTAAGGTGGTTACCTCATAAACACAAGGTGCAGGGTTTGAGTCTCACAAGGGATAACTGGCTAGGCTTAAAATGGCTCACAAGGGCAGTTAGCTTAGTACTAACCTATGTTTTGAAACTATACCCCAGGGGTCACATCTGTGTCACTGCTAGACAGGGGCACAGTAAACTAATTCTATTATATAAGGGGACCTTCATTGTGTCACTACTAGACAGAGGCACAGTATTCTAGATTTATTCTGTACATTTTTGTACCATTTCATGGGGTGGCAAAAACCGCATCACTATGGCTAGGCTTACAAATGCCCCAGGGCAGATAGCCTAGTACTATACTATGAAACTATGAATGCTGTGGAAGTGGAGGTTGCCCAAGTGGAATGGGTTTGAATAGACTTGGGGGGGTGTCCCATGCAAACTCTAGCAGAAATTAATACAGTGCGATGTCTATTTGGAAATGGTTCGTTTGGAAATGGGCTTCCCCTCTGCCCCTGGGGCAAAGCTGACAAGTAGTTGGTCTGTTGTCCTGAAGGGTTTAGTACAGTCCAGATAGTATCTGAGCTGTCTGTGCACATCTAGTGAGTGCATAATTCTTTCCCCCTTTTTTTCAGGGTTAGGAAAGAAGGTGGGTAGATGTATGGGCTTGTTGAGAGTTGCATTAGATACCACCTTAGGCATAAAGGAGGGAGTAGTCCTCAGGGAGACCCTGTCTGCATGGAAGATGATGAAGGGCTCAATAGCCATCAGTGCCTGAAGTTCTGAAACCCTTCTGCCTGAGGTGATAGCTAGGAGAAAAGCAGTCTTCCAGGAGAAGTATCTTAGTTCTGCTGAAGCAGCACGTTCGAAGGGTGGTAAAGTTAGTTGTTCCAAAACATAATTCAGGTCCCAGGCTGGAGTGGGAGGTCTGATATTAGAAGCCCCTCTGAGGAATTGTTTAATCATAGGACGGGAGAACAGGAGCTGTTCTGTATCAAAATGAGCTGAAATGGCTGAGGCATGGATTTTAATAGAGAAGGAGAGGCCACTATTAAGTAGCTCCACTAGGTAGTCCAGGATAAGAGGGATGGAAGGTAGTGAGGTATTGCCCCCTTTGGACTGGCTCCAGGAGCAGAATCTTTTCCATTTTCCTGCGTAAGATTTTCTGGTGCTGGGCCTTCTGGCCTCTGTGATTATGTCTAGGACCTGTTTGTTTAATAGGGGCCCTTTGTTTGCCTTTAGAGTAACAGCCATGCTGATAGTTTGAGAGTCTGCAAGTCTGGGTGCAGCATCCCCCCCCCCCCCCGCCCATCTGAGTTAAAAGGTCTGAGATCAGGGGAAGCTGCCTGGGAGGCTGTAAGATCAGGCTGCGCAGTAAGGGGGTACCAATGTTGTCTGGAGCAATGAGGATGGCCCTTGGTCTCTCCTCCCTTATTTTGATCAGTACCTTGGGAATAAGAGGCAGAGGAGGGCATGCGTACACAAAGAGGGTGTTCCAGTGGAAATTTAAGGCATCCACCTTCCACGCTAGGTGGTGATACTCCCTGGTACAGAAGTTTTTCAACTGATGGCTGAGATGGAAAGCAAAGAGATCCGCCTCCAGAGTCCCCCACGCCTGAGTGATTTGTAAAAAGATTTTTCTGTGGAGCTGCCATTCATGGGGGTCCAGTAAGTTTCTACTTAAGTGGTCTGCCAGGGTTTTGTTGATCCCTGGTAGGTATTGGGCTATCAGGTGTAGTCCCATGGAAGCGGCTGTCAGCCAGGAGGTTCATGGCTTGCCTGCACAGAAGGGTAAGATTGGGTCCCTCCCTGTTTGTTGACGTACCACATTACTCTGGTGTTGTCAGTTTTGATAAGGAGAACCCCTGGCTTGAGATGGGGTTTGAAGGATGTCACAGCATTTTGTACTGCCATCATTTCCTTCTGGTTGATGTGTAAGGGTAGGTGCTGGGCCTCCCAAAGACCTTGGGTGCACCTGCCTTCTAGGTGAGCACCCCAAGCTATGTCTGAGGCATCGGTAGTAATGGTATGGTTGGGCGGAGGGTGAAGGAAAGACCCTTGCACTGGGCTCAAGCCCCTGCCCATAAGAGAAACTCGGCCCTTATACAGGAGATCAGAGGTAGAGCGATCTCTAGAGGTTGAGAGTGCTGACACCAAATGTTCTTTAGGTACCACTGAAGTTTTCTCATGTGAAGCCTGGCCAGAGGAATTAGAAGGATGCAAGATGCCATGTACCCCAAAGGCTTGCAGGAACTTCCTCGCAGTGGGGTGGCTTCTGGAAGCCAGCTGGGTAAAATAGAGAAGCAGGAAGCTCTACTTTTCTGGGGATAGGAAGGCCATTTTTGTGTCCAGCAGTGTTTCCAAGAAAATGATCTTCCTGGGGGGTGTTTGCCTCGATTTCTTCTCGCTGATGGTGTACCCTAAGGATGTTAGGAAGTCTTGACAAAGAGTAGGTCCTTGAAGAACTTTTCTTTGCAATTTGCCTGAATGAGGTAATCATCCAGACAAGGGCAAATTTGTATATTTTTCTGTCTGCAAAAGGCTAGGCCGGGGCTAAAGCATGTGGTGAATACCCTGGGAGCAGTAGATAAGCCAAAGGGTAGCGCAGAGAACTGAAAGTGTTGTGAGCCTGTTCTGAAGCAAAGGAATTTCCTGAAGGATTCCCTTACGGGAATGTGGAGGTAGGCATCTTTTAGATCCAGGGTAACTAACCAGGCATTTTTGTTAGCATAGGCAGTAGCTGCTGCAAAGTTAGCATTTTTAATTTCGGGACCACCAGAAGGTGTTCAGAATGGATAAATCCAGGATATGGCGCCAAGTGCCCTCTTTTCTGGGAACAAGGAATAGTCTGGAATAAAAGCCTTTGCCTGTTTGATCTGTGGGGACAGGTTCTACTGCCCCTTGGGATATTAGAGTTTGGACTTGTTTCAATGCCTCTACCCACTGATTTGGAGGTACGTCTGGGTACTCTCTTGGAATTGGGAGTTTGTTGAGAGTGAAAAGAGGACAGAGGGAGGAGAGGGAGTCAGAGAGTTTTTGCCATAGAGGGATGGCTTAGAACTCCCTGCCTTTGGAGTGGAAGTGATCCACTGTTTGGTTCTCTGCTGTCCCTGAAACAGGAGCTTGGGTGGTCTGTCCCTGCGGGACTTACCTTGCCCTTGTCTGCCAGGTGCAGGAAAAGGACCAGTGCTTTGAGGGAACATTCCTGCTGAACCTAGGAGGTTGCACCTGAAGGAAATCTTACTGTATGCATAGATTTTGCTTTGTCTTCCATCTTTTTAAGCACCTCTTCTGCTTTTACTCCAAACAAGCTGTCCTTATCCAAGGGGGCATCACGTAATTTAGATTTGACATTATCAGGGAGAGGTTGTTCCTTCAACCATGCATGTCTCCTAATGACAGATCCTGACACTGCTGCCCTGCTTGAGGCTTCTAAGGTGTCATATCCACAGTGTAATGAGTGTTTAGCCACTTGACAAGTAGAGTGCAGTAAATCTGCTAACTCTTTCGAATAGGCACAGTCAGGAAAGGCTGAATTTTTTTGTTTTAATAGTTCCAAACTGTGTTGTTGTTATTTTAACATGTGGAACTGACAGTTGAGTGCTCTGACAGCTAAGTTTGCAGAGATGTATACTATTTTACCCCATCTGTCCAGAGCTCTGGAGTCCTTGTCAGAAGGAGTAGGATTCTTTGTAGAACTAGCCTTAGCTCCTTTTGGTCCCTGTGTAATGACCTCTGGGTCTGCAGCAGGATTTCTATGCAGGTATTTGTGAGAATCCGGTACTCTGTAATACCCGTCAGGTTTTCTGGGAGCAGGTGGGAGGGCATCAGGAGTTAAGCTGGATTCCTGGAAGACATCATCAACCACCTCTAAGATTGGAGGGATAAGCCAAGGGGTCTGTGGTGGTGCAGGTCTAGAAACTCTCTTAGTCTTTTCTTAGACTGAGAGAAGTCCTGGGATTCCCAGTGGAAATGTTCCCTGAGGGTGTGAAGGGTTTCCCCACAGGAAAGATCTGGTGGGGAGGCAGAAGGAATGGATTCCTCTGCATCTGAATCCTCATAAGCAGTAAGAGGTTGTTGCTCCTCTTCAAAATCTGAATAATCAGACCCCTCAGAATCCTCTTCTGTCATTATTTCAGAGGAAGGCTCCCTTTTTCTTTTAGAAGGTGCGGCCTGACTACCTCTGATAAGGGTGATAAGATCTTCCGCCATTTTAAGCATTTGAGCTTGGGGTGTTGGAGCAGGAGTAAAACGGTGGCTAGAGGTAGTTTTCCTGGGTGTGGCCTTGCCTCTAGGCCTAAGAGTATCCATCGGTCTGAGAGAAACGGTAGTCAGAGGAGATGATGTCGGTTTTTGTCTAGATTCGGTAGTGTGAAAAGCCTCCTCAGATCCCGGTGCCTGCGTTGCGACTCTGGACCCAACCAAGGCAGAGACAACCAAAGGCTTGGAATACTAAGAAGATGTCTGTGGCAACCGGACTCCGAAAGCGTCTCAGTAGAGGCCTGCAAAGGTATCTAATCGGGCATCAGGGGCTGCAAAGACGCCTCACTGAATTCCAGAGAACTGACGACCTGCTTAGCAGTACAGTCGTTGGAAGGCTTAGCCTTGTGTGGTCTGTCTATATCTTTAGCCTTACGTTTTTTCGGAATGTCTAGAGATTGTTGGCCGACGGACACTATTTTGGAATGCGAAGGTGAAAGACTAAAATACCTGGCTACAAAAAGAGCTCTATGGCAAACGGTTCTCGCGTTAAAGACTGTACAGAACCTGCAACGGGGGACATCGTAGTCTGGGCCTAAACAAGTGACGCAGTATGAATGAAGTCTCGGCGTGGTATTTGCTTTCTACAGGCAAGACAATTGTTAACTTTTTCAGACATCGGTTAGTGCAAGAAAAAAGGATCCCCAACAGGGTACTTAGCTTTAGATGTTTCCAGCTGTAATTCAAACTCTGGTACCGACCGACCGGCACACTTGCGAACTGCTTCTGCTACGGGCTCCACGACAAGAAAGACTGATGTAATGGTCTCGGCTGCCTTCCTTTATAACACTGATGACCTGACAGCAGCCAATGCAGAAAAACACTGACTCTGGTATTCGGGCCGACCAAGGGCTACCCACAGCATGGATAACCCACAGGTGATGACTGCAACAGTGAAACACAGAGAACATCCACTGTTGCCTGGGCCAGGAGGGAGTCACCACAGCGATCTTTGGAAAGTCCTTCTGAATCTTCAGAATTGCCCTGGATACAAATGGAAACAGCGAGTGAAAATGCATAAAGAATGTTCTCAACTACAGGAATGAAAAAGGATCTGTTTTTCAAGTCTGCCTGCAAAGAGTCCCGATATAAAATTTGTCTGTTCTGAAAGGAGGCAAACATTTATTTCAGGTGTTTCCCACAACTGTATCAATTCCTTAAAGACCCCCTCGTTCAATTTCCATTTGTAAGGGTCTGACCTTATCTTGCCCCAACTTGTCTGTCGCTAAATTTTGCTATGGTGGAATGCAGGAAGCTTGAAGAGTTAAGCAATGCATCAAAGTGACTTCCCAAGCCACCACAGCCAGCTTGTACAGAGGGTAAGACCAGGTGCTCCCCTGTTTGTTTATATACAATAGGGTCTATAATGACTTACAGAGGTCCTGGGGACCACCGATGTTGAAGAGATTCTATAACATGGATCACAGCTAACATCTTAGACATTTATGGGCTTTGGGTTGCCTGATTTGTTCAAAAGACCTTGCAGGCCCCCCCACAAGCAAAATCTGAAATATCTATTGTCAAAGATTGACATGGAAGTGGAAGAAAGAATGGGAGACCTGGAATCAGGGCAATCTGTTTCCACTAGAGCAGTTATCTTTTCATAAAACCAAACACTGGAATCTGAAATTCCAGCAGGTGAGAATGTTGGGTCCATAATTTTTAAGAACCAGAGGACTTTTGTCATGAACAATATGGCAAGAGGAAGTATGAGAATCATGGATGCCATGAACCCTAGAATCCTGAGATAATCTCTTGCTAAGTCTGGACACAGATTCGAGAAGCTCAGCTGAAGTCTTGACACAGATTTGAGAAGCTCGGGAGGATTTCCAGATTCAAATCCACTTTTTTCTGGGTTATAGGAAAGACTCTAGAAGGCATCCTAAAACTATAATCATGTGAGAAGGAATTAAGGAGGTCCTTTGACTGACTGTTGAACTGAAAGCAAAGGTTGAGGAGATTTGTAGCCCAAGAAAAGGACTCCTGACACCTGGAAAAAGACTCTGCAAAAATAAGTCAATCATCTAAATAAAGAAATTTGTGAATGCCCTGCAGTTTGCTATGAGCTTTCACTGAATTGAGACATTCTGTAAACACCCTAGGAGTGGTAGATAACCAAAAGGTTAATTGAAAGGAAATGACAGTGCGACTATGACACAGAAAATCTGAAGAAACCTCTGATTCTTATGGCAATAGGATTGCTCAGGATAAGAGTCTTAACTAGAGTTATTATGAAACCTAGAAGAGAAATGGGGGTAACAAACTCTAAGGTCAGCATCTTGAACGTTGACAAACAAGCTGAGAAACAATAAGTCAGGCTCTGGCCTCCAAGAAGAATCCTTCTTAGCCACCAGAAACATTCTTGAATAGAATACTTCTCCCCTTTGATTCTGAGGCACTGGTTGTATGATCCCCCCCCCCCCGGAAAGCAAATGATAAAGAACCTGAGGAAAGATTCTCTTTGGTTAGGAGAATGAGGGGATTCCCCAAAAAGGAGGAATGTCTATCCAGTGCCATTTGCAACCCTCCTAAACTGCTTTTCACAATCCATTTGTCTGAAAACAATCCGCTGCAAAAGAGGAATACTGGGAAAAAAAAGTTTCAGGGACAGCTGGCATGGTCATTCTGAGGTAGAGGCCTGTTCCTTTTTCTGAAAAGATCTATCCTTTTTTGTTGGACCCCTTTTGCCATTTCCTTTTAGATCCCAGTTTGCTGGAGGCTTGATGGGATTGCTCATTTTATTTCTGAAAAAAGAACCAGTTTTTCCGGAAGATTTAGAAAAAGGGAGATGAATATTTTTAATTCCCTGGATCAATTTTGTTTCTTTCATCAAAAAGTTTGAATACCAGAGTAGCAGGATGATCAAAGAAAAAGTAAAAGAAATGTAAAATCCCAGATTTTCCTTCTTTGGAAAACTTCCGACTACGTACCCAGGCAAAACCTCTCATTATGGTAATGGTAGCCCTTGACACAGTGTCAGCATAAGCATAGACACTCTTCAATGAATGTTTAGACACTTGAGAAACAGCAGCAATTAACAGGCTTCAGAAAGAAATTACCTCCTGAGCGTAATGTGGCAGACAAGTCTCTCAAACTATCCACACAATTTAGGACACAGATTAGGATTCTAAAGGCTAGAGTTGAAGAAAAGTACAGTTTTGTACCTACCATAAATGTAGATGTTCGAAGATCCACATTGCTGCAGTCCTAACACTTGGGTAATCCGCTGTCCCAGTCGGCCCGAATACCAAAGTATATGGCTGACGTCGGTCAAGGCGCATTAGTCTGACGTCAGGGTACAAATGCGCATGACCGACGTCATATCCTCAGTCTTTTCTTGCCCCAGATGTCAAAAGAACCTAAAAAGATAAGGCCAAAAACACCAAACACTCCTGCACCAAATATATATATACAATATATACAAATTTACAAGAGTATAACCCCACCCACACAACCACCCCTAAACACAGAGGGGAAGGAGGGATTGGACTGCAGCAATGTGGATCTTCGAACATCTACATTTATGGTAGGTACAAAACTGTACTATGTTCTTCATACCACATTGCTGCAGTCCTAACACTTGGGTAGAATCCCAAAGCAGAGGTAAGGGAGGCTGGCAAATCATAAAGAAGCAGGAGCTGTCAACATGCCCTGCAAAATAGCTGTGGCAAAACCAGCCCTAGATTTAGAGTAGAGAGGAAGGTGGTAATGCTTAGAGAAAGTATGCACTGAACTCCAAGTAGCTGCCTCCAAAATATCCTTAGTAGCCACCCCCCTTAGAAATGCTGTTGAAGTGGCAGTAGCCCTAGTGGAATGAGGCCTAATCCCAGCTGGAATCTCCTTGCCATGATGGGAATAACAAAATGCAATGCAAAACCCAATCCACTTAGAAATAGTTTGTTTTGACACAGGCTTGCCCTGAGAACTCAAAGCAAAAGAAACAAACAACTGCTGAGACTGCCTAAAATCCTTAGTCCTGCTTAAATAATAACGCAACTGCCTGTGTACATCTAAAGTGTGCAAAATCTTTTCCCCTTATTTTGGGGATCTGCATAAAAAGTAGGCAAATGAATAGTTTGGTTCAAAGCCACACTAGAAACCACCTTAGGCATAAAGGAAGGATTAGTACGTAATGATACCCTATCCTTATGGAAAATCAAACAAGGCTCAACCGCCATAAGGGCCTGCAATTCAGAAACCCTTCTTGCAGAAGTAATGGCCAACAAAAAAGCAGTCTTCCATGACAAATATTTCAACTCAGCAGTAGCTGCAGGCTCAAAAGGTTGTAGAGTAAGTTTCTCCAACACAAAATTGAGATCCCAAGCAGGAGTAGGAGCTCTACGTGGGGGTCTTATATTCTTTGCCCCTCTAAGAAATTGCTTGAACAAAGGATGAGAAAACAATGGTGGGTCACAATCATAGTGAGCTGAAATTGCTGCAGCATGAATCTTAATGGAAGAGAAAGACAAACCTTTGTCCAATAACTCAGTCAGATATTGAAGAGCCACACTCAAATTAGGCTCAGAAACCTCCAAATTCTTTGCTGCACTCCAAAATAAAAATCTCTTCCATTTTTCTGCACACTTTCCTTGTACTAGGTCTTCTGGCTTCCATAATCACATTCAAAACTTGTTGAGGAAGTTGAGACCTGCTGTGTTTCAAAACAGAATATGCCAGGCTGTTAGATGAAGAGAGTGAAGCTTGACATTGAGTAGATGACCGTCCCTCTGAGACAATAGGTGTGGAATCAAAGGTAAAGGCCATGGAGGCTTCCTTACCAGATTCCTCAGTAATGGGTACCAGTGTTGCCGAGGCCAATCTGGAACTATTAAAATCATCCTTGGCTTGTCTTGTCTGACCTTTAGGAGTACCTTTGGGAGAAGAGGCAGAGGTGGAAAGGCATACACATGAAGATTTGTCCAACTGAAAGAAAGAGCATCCACTTTCCAAGCTGTGTGATGAAACCTTTTTGTGCAAAACTTTGGCAGCTGGTGGTTTAGTGGAGAAGCGAACAGATCTATGTCTGGAGTTCCCCATGACACTGTCAATTTCCGAAATACATGAAGATCCAGTTTCCACTCGTGGGGATCCATGATTTGTCTGCTTAACACATCTGCTAAGGAGTTCTGTGCTGCCGGCAGAAACCTCGGCTGAAGAGTTAGTTGCAAGCTGAGTGCAGTCTCCCATAAGATCATTGCTTGCCTGCATAGAGGGTAAGAATGTGTTCCCCTTGTTTGTTGATGTACCACATGACAGTTGTGTTGTCTGTTAGAATCAACACCTGCCCTGGAAGAAGTAACTCCTTGAAAGCCATTAATGCAAACTGGACTGCTAACATCTCCTTCATGTTGATATGTAGATGCTGTAGTCTGGCAGGCCACTTGTCTTGTATCCACTTTCCATTCAGATGAGCTCCCCAAGCTATGTCTGAGGCATCTGTCGTTAGAATCTGACTCGCCTCTGGCCGGGTCACAGAGAGTCCCTTGTTTAGGTGACATTCCTGAGCCCACCACAAAAATTCCTTTTGAATGCAAGGTATTTGAATGACAGTGTCCAAATCCTGGCAGTGCTGTGTCCATACATTTTTGAGATACCATTGCAGCTTCCTCATATGCAGTTTGGCATTGGGAAGCACCAGAATACAAGATGCCATGAACCCTAAGGCTTGAAGGACTGTCCTTGCAGTCAGCCCGGACTGAAGAGATAGCTGATGGAAGTAAAGGGAAAGATTCTTTTGCTTGTCCGGGGTTAAAAAGGCCATCTGGGTTGCTGTATTCAGTCTCACACCCAGAAAGCACATGTCTTGAGAGGGTACTAGACTGGACTTTATTTCGTTCACAGAATACCCCAGGCATCTTAGCACTGCTATCACGTATTCCAAATGCTGTAAAAGGTCTTCCTTTTCTTGAGCCAGAATCAGGCAGTCGTCCAAGTAAGGATAGATTTGTATTCCTTTTAGCCTGAAGTAAGCTATCACTGGAGCCAGAACCTTTGTGAATACTCTGGGCAGTAGATAAGCCAAAGGGCAATGCAGAGAACTGATAATGGGAATTCCCAGCTCGAAAACGCAGATACTTCCTGCAACTTAGTCTGATAGGTACATGAAGGTAAGCCTCCTTGAGATCTAAAGTTACCATCCAGTGATCCTTGCCCAGCAGAGGTAAAAGCTGTTGTAACGTCAACATTTTGAACTTGGGAATGTCCAGATAAGTGTTGAGGATAGATAAATCCAAAATTGGTCTCCACGTGTTCCCCTTCTTTGGTACTAGGAACAGGCGAGAATAAAATCCTAGGCCCCTTTCTGGCACAGGAACCGGCTGAATGGCCCCTATTTGGAGTAACAGCGAAATTTGCTTGTGAGCCTCTTTTCTTTGTAGAGAAGGAATGTCTGGCATGCCTTTGAAAGGAGGCAAGGTATGGAAATAAAACCTGTAACCGTGGTGAATGATATCCAATACCCATCTGTCTTGGGTAATTAAAGTCCAATTTTCTTTGAAAAGTGCCAGCCTTCCTCCCAAGGGTGCTGCCAGACGAGAAAGCACTGGCAGCTGAAAAGGCAGGTCATTGGGTCTGTTTACGAAAGGACTGACCCCTGCCCTCACCAGAAGACTGAGCAGGTGAACTCCTGTTCTAGGCCTAAAAGAACCTTGAGCTCTGCCCCTACCACGCCTAGACCTACCCCTAGACTGGGAACCATAAGCAGGATATGTCCACCCCTTAGTAGGGGAATTTCTACTAAACTTGGAGGCTGAACCTGCAAAAAATCTTTAACAGTCTGCATAGACTTAGCCTTGTCCTCCATTTTCTTTAAAACAGCTTCCACAGGCGAACCAAACAACACGTCAGACTGTAACGGAGCATCCAAAATCCTTGTCTTAACATGCTCAGCTAAATTCTGATCCCTTAGCCAGGCGTGCCTACGAAGAACAGAACCAGTGGCAGCCACCCTCGAAGAAGCCTGCACAGCATCAAAACCACATTGCAAGGAATGCTTACCCACCTGTTCGGACACATGAACTAAATCCTGCAACTCTTTACACTCAATACCTTCCGCCAGAGCATCCACCTTAGACTTCAATTGTGAAAGGAGATAATTTTGATATTTTAACATATGGAACTGGCAATTCAAAGCCCTCATGGCTAAAGAGGAAGAAGTATACACCTTCTTTCCCCATCTATCCAAAGCCCTTGCCTCTTTATCAGGAGGAACAGGATTTTTAACAACAGAAGCCTTAACACCTTTAGGCCCCTGAGAAACAGTTTCTGGGTCTGCCCTAGGACTCTTATAAAGATACTTATGAGCTTCAGGCACCCTATAATACCTATCTGGTTTAACTGGGGCAGGAGGCAAAGAATCAGGGTTCAGGGAAGCCTCTGCAAAAACATCTTCCACCACATCCAGAACAGGAGGTATAGCTAAAGGCCTATGCTGGGGTAAAACAAAATTCCCTAAGCCTCTTCCTGGAATCAGAGAAATCTTGGCTTTCCCATTTAAAATGCTCCCTCATGGAATGAAGAGTCTCTGAAAAGAAAATCCTCAGGAGGAGAAGCCAAGGAGTAGAATCATCCACATCAGAATCAGAATAAGGAGGATACTCCTGCAAGTCTTCAGCCGAAGACTCAGAAGCCTCGAACACTGCTCAAAACTCTCAAGCTCAGGTTCCACCCTAGGCCTCTTATCAGGAGGGGGCATAGAACCTCTAATCATAGTAATCAAATCTTCTGCCATTTTAAGCATATGTTTCTTAGGCAAAGATCCTGAAGAACTAGGAGAGACCCCCACTGAAGATAAACCTGGTCTGCCTCTCAAAGAAGCCTTGGAAACAGAAGGGGAGGGCCTAACCACCTTAGGAAGAGAGGGGAGAACAGCCACCTGAGAAGCCCCTTCAGCCTGGTCTACCTCCTGAGAAGACACATCTTGTAACAGTAAAGTCTCTCCCTGAGACTCCAAAGAAACTTCTGGCAGAACCTCCGGCTCCACTGAGCCTTCTAAAGAACCGACGTCCGGGACTGACGGTTCTTCCAACCTAGGCTTTGCTGCTTTGTCCTTGCGCTTTTTGGATGAAGCGGGCGTCGGAGCATCCGACGGCATTTTATAATTACAACGCTTCCCAAAAACTAACCTGGCACAGTCTAACCTTCTCTTTATAGTGCGTTTGTTAAATCTAGCACAAGAGCGACATCCAACAACGTCGTGCTCAGGCCCTAAACAAGGTATACACAAGGTATGGTAATCCCTATGAGGTATCTGTTTCCCACAAGAAATACAGTTATTCACTTTTTCTGACATCCGTTAAATACTGAGGCAAGAAAAACCAAAATATTCCCAACGGGTACTTAGCCAACTTTGATTCGGTCTGAAACTCCGACTTCAGAAAATTTCAGAACGCCAACCTGCACTCGCAAAACTGCTTCTGCATCGGACCATGCCGCAAAAGACTGAGGATATGACGCCGGTCATGCGCATTTGTACCCTGACGCCCTGACGTCAGACTAATGCGCCTTGACCGACGTCAGCCATATACTTTGGTATTCGGGCCGACTGGGACAGCGGATTACCCAAGTGTTAGGACTGCAGCAATGTGGTATGAAGAACATCAATACTCTTCCCAAGCCTGTCAAAGGGTTTGCCATGGTTGTGCAACAGTAAATGATTAGCAATGTCCGTAACTTTATTAGCAGATGGAAAAGAAATAGAAATATAATTAGCTGCTAGGTCACACTTAAGGTAAGAAGACAAATACTTGCTGGACTGAGGAACTTTACAAAGTCTATATACCTTTTTAGAGACTGAAGATCGACTGCCAGGATTATTGCAGGCAGAATCAAAAACATCCTCCAAAGCTGGCATAATAGAAGGAACAGGTGTAGTATGTGGAATACCCACATGTAGCATATCATAGTATCTACTTAAAGAGAATTTCCATTTGATCCTACAAAAGTACAGTATGCATCCTGGACATAGTCTCAGAGAAAGTAAACTCCTCTACAGCAGAAAATGAGAATAAGAGTTGGGTGCTTGTGAAGCAAATACAGAAGCCATGTTCCTGTTGTTATCCATATCCTCTAATGAAGCATGCACAGGATTTGTAGAATTAAGAATCAGGTTTAAATTTTCCTGCTGTTTCCACAGGATTAAAAACTGCAAGGTAAGAAATTAATTTTTATTAACAGACACACTGTCTTTCAATGAAGTATGTCTAATCTTTTGTTTCTTTTTCTAGGGACATCCCTAGTAGTAGCCTGACTAAAGGACTGTACTTCAAACTGGGAGACAGGTCTCTTACCCTAGGAAGAAACTCCTATAACCAAAGAAGATGGTTCTCTCAAACCTGGTAAGGACAATGGACCAGCCACAAAAGATGTGGCTAAAACCTTGGTCACGGTAGTGGAAAGGACTACACCAGAGGGACCAATGGAAAACAGTGAGTGGTCTGTGGTCACTAATGTTACACACCAATGGTTGAGCCATAGACTGAGCCTACAGTCCTGGCAATGGCCCCTTAACTGTTTTTTTTTCTTTTTAGGTACAGTGGAGGGAGAGACTACAGGACTGGTAAGGATATTCATGATCCTGCCGAAAGAGAAGCTATCACTCTAGTGTTTCATGTACCGGAACACTCAAATTACCAAACCAGGTGGCTAAAATGTTATTAGCTGAACTAAAATCAAGTACAGGATAACATTGGCAAAGATGGTCTCCAGATATACAATTCACACAAAAGGAATTTTGTAGAAAAATGTTTGAGTGGTTTCGTCCTGTGCAAGGAATACATCAGAATAAAACCACCCCCATCCTTTCAGTTCCTTTTAAAGATGATTTTAGCTTAAGAACAATTAAGAATAAGTCACATGAATCAATCAATAAAATCTTAAAGAACTATGCCTAAAATAAGCACAGCAATAAATGATTACAAATACACACAAACTTTCCCTTTAAATAACATCACTTGTACCTAAAAAAGTGTTTAATAAATATGCATATATAAAAAAAAGTTAAAAAAAAAAACCCCAGCATGTTAATGTGCAGTATTTAACATGTATCCCTAATCCTATAATTTCATGGCATTAAGTTTAAGTAATGGTTGAATGGAGAGATATTCATTCATTAAGTCCTGGAAAACTGGGTTCCTATTATTTTAGCGAACACAATGACTTTCGAACGTTGTTTAGTCGAACATCATTATGCGAAATGGCAAATACCGAAATCACGGAACAGCAATTTTTTTTCCTAGGGAAAAAAAAAATCACTGGGCCGTTTTCGGGACTTTGTCATTTCCTTCACTGTGGTGCAATCTCAGAGTTGGTATATTTAAGTAGGAGGATGAAGCCCCCCCACTTTATTTTGTGTTTTGATTTTTTTTTTTTTTTTTAACGGATCATCGAATTTTTTTTTCCCTGGGAAAAAATTGCTGATCCATGTGCTCGACATTTTGGGTTTTCGGGGATTGTGGGTCAATTATACAGGGTTCGCAATTCATTGCATTCGCTTATATAATATAGACCCGGAAAATTAAGGGCATTCAACCTAAGTTACCACAACAGATCTTTGTGCTCAAGCCTAATTTGCATTTAAAGCCAGACTACGTTTCTTTAAAATGGGTTTCAATGAACTGTGTTCCTTTAACCTGGAAAGTGATCTGCATGAAATAAATGTAATGGTTCTGAAGAAGTCCAAATGTTTTGTTAGGACAAAAGCAATAAACCTGCTCTCATGTTTTATTTTGCTATATTATTTTTTGGTGTTGTTAAAAAATAAAATTTTGTTTTAATGGATTTTGGATCATTCATTGGTGGATTTACAACATATTCCTTTTGCATGGGAATGTAACAACGGCTCATGTCTTTGTGGCTATTACATTGGACTTGATTTAAGATTCAGTCTTGGTTTACAGTGAGTGAATTAAGAAGACAGTGTCTCTTTTATATGTGCTGTTGAAGCAATTTGCTATCTGCTTCTCAAACACAGTGAACTGTTTTTAGTTTTTATAAATTTATAAAATTATATTCAGCAATTTCTGTCCTTAGGTTAATTTCACCTCCTGTACTGTCAGGAATAATAAGTTCTAGTGCTATGAACTTAAAAATGTGTTGAATTATTATTTAAAATGTGTTTATAAAATGCATTGGTTTGTACCTTTCTCCTAATGTCCGATACACTATCACCAATCGGTTCTTTTAATTTCTGGTAAGTTTTACCTATGTACAATGTAATGGAAGTTTGACACTGTCCCAAGTATACTAGCACAACAGGTGTTTAGAATTTGTATTAATGATCTTTACACTGCTACTAATTTTCATACCAAAATCTGCCTTCTATGCAAAAATGACTGCCATCACCTCATTAAAAAATACTATCAAATTTGTGACCCACACATAGCTACTTGATGTTAATATACATAACCAAAGTCTGATATTCAAACATAACACACTATCAAGAAAACCCACAGAAAAATTAGACTCCTATATCATGGCAACATTTTTTAACTAGCAATGTCAAAAAAAAAAAACAATAGCATCTGTATATCTCTTACCTTCACTACTACATGCTGCCCCTATCTATACCAACCTTCATGAAATCTCTACTAACAAAAACTGAATAGAACTATAACAAGATAGTTAAGTTTGCCAGTAATGAAACTACAACATCCCACCACTGCATAGTCTTAAAACAGGATGACTAGAACTTTCTCACACACACACACACACACACACACACACACACACATGCACACACAAACTGTTGTTCATTTAGCAACTCTTCCTACATAATCTACAAACCTCAAAATTGTTCTGTACTGCAAAAGCCTTAGTAGAACCTTACACCTCTGCATGGATTACTACTCTCCACAGACAAGTCTCTACTAAAATAACGGTAAGTAAAGCCCATAACTCGGTCTTGGCTCCAAAATCTAGAGTTCTACCTCTACCAACATCAAACAAACCAATCTATCCAGATTCAAAAACTTGCTAAAATACTTTAAAAAAACCTGACTCTGCTCTTGCACCTCCCCAAGCTAGACTGCATGAGCCTTTATACATTTACATTAGCCTTACATACATCAAAGCAAATTCTTGCTATAAATCTTCTACTGTCTTCTACCCCCTTTGCCCTTACTGACATACTGACTCTACTAAAACCCATTGCAACTCTTCCCTCCAGCAAAATTCCATCTCATCCTAACTACCTTCTACATCTACCTCAGCTTTACTACAACTTTATCTTTACATCTGCTAAATATACATAAGGCTTGCATATTCCTCGCTCCCCCTCTTCTACTCTCATCTTCCATATCACCGGTCTCAGTCTATTTACTCATAAATTTTAAACTTTAAGTTACAGTTTAAACCCCACTCTGTACACCAATTTGCCATGTACTAATATACAATGCTATATTTTACAGACTGTTAATATTTCTGTAGTACAGCTGCCTTTCAGTTACTGTAGTGTCCATGTTGTAACTTATCTTTATGGTTTTCTCTAACTGTATAAAACTGTCTGTTTTGTAACTTGAGCATTTCTCCCCAGGCCTCCACTGAAAAGGTGCTACCACAGCACAGCTGAACTACCCCTGTCAATCAAAGCAACAAACAAATTGATTAAAAATAAATAAGACTAATGGTCTAAAGTCCCTTGGCTACCAAGATAGAGTATAAAAACAGTCTCTACACTTAGACTCTTATGTGATGCTCTATTACTTGCATTCCATATCATGAATGACCCTATCCTCCTTGGTCTCTCGAATATCAGCTAGATAGACAGCTCTACAAATACTAGAATTGAGGAATTAAATCTCCACCAACATACAAATAAAGCACACCATTGAGAGAGAGAGAGAGAGAGAGGGGTGTGTTACCACACACTTAACCCCACTCATGTAACAAACTGTCCGTGTGTGTTAAACATAGTGGCATCCTTCAAGATGACTTGATGGGCATACATAAATTCATTCCAGGCCTGGCCTTCTTTGCCCTTCTAAATATGGGAAGTACATCTTCAGAGTGGGTAATTGTACCAGTCTGCACCAGTAAGGATGTGGCAGCAATCCTGGTCACCAGTTCCAAAGCCATCTGTGTTGGAGCTGACTACAAAGCTGTCTACTCCGAGGGAGTGAAGACAAAAAAACTCTGACTGTAACACCAATAAGCTTTTGGTTCCAGTCTCACTGACATTAGCCATTGGCAACAACTTTGGATAAATAAGAATTCCTAGAAGCAAATGTCCTTGCATCCTTTAATACCTGTTGCACATAATCAGAAAATAAATGGTCTAAAATGGATCATCTCATGGTAATCCATACAGATGGATTCAGATCTTGGATACTGGGATAAATCAGAGGTCCCTTGTCCTGTTTAAACAAGTTCACCCTGTGGGGAGATTTCTCGTAATTGTCCTAAGCCAGGTGCATAAGGGAGAACCGGTGCGATCTGGGCCATAGGGGAGTCACAACAACATCTTTTGCAAGTCCTTCTCGAGTTGTAGGAGGGGCTTAGAAATGAAGGTATAAAGAAACATCCATGCCAAGGTTATTATTATTTATTATTTATTTGCATTTGTTAACCGGGTTGGTCCAGCTGGGTAAGAATTACCCTTTTTCAGTGGAGACCTGAGGGGAAAAGCCCCAAACAGACATACAAATACATACGAATAGTGACAAATTAACAATATTACAGAGGAAAACAATATTATGGGTACAATGGATAAGAAAAACAAACAATGAAAGTTTGAGAATATGAGTAAGGTAGGCCAGAGGCATGCATGCAAAAGATTTATGAAAAGGTGTTCTGAGCAAGATCTCTGAATTAAGTTAAAGTAGGCAAAGAAATGATGATGTTATTGAAAATAATCTGCCTTCCAGGCCTCTTTGAAAGGTGTCACTGAGCAGAGCTGTTTCAGCTGTCTATTTAGAAAGGAGATGTACAGATTTAGTTTGGGGATTCTCTACTGGAGGACAATGTACAGAAGACCTATCAATGTAGCATCCACTTATCAGCATCTACCTAGAGGTCTTCCAGCAGTTAGCTACTCTGTTCTGAGCTGAATGGATGTAGGTCGTGTGAAGAAATAAGTAGTGATGAACTGCTACATCCCAGGTAACCAAGGCCTGCCTAGAAAGAAAGTTATGATCTTGTTCTTCCCTGTTTATGTACCACATTACAGTGATTATGCACTGCCACTAAAAGACTGCCTGGAGACCAAAGTTGATTTACAGTTTTCACAGCATTTATAATGGCTATTATTTCATTCAGTTTGATGTGTTTGTGCGTGGGCTGTGGTCTCCAGATGCATTTTGACACCTTAAAAAATTGTAGCCAAAGCAATATCAGAGCCATTTGTGGCCACTATCTGAGAGGAGGCTGAGAGGACATAAAGAGATCTCTGATTTGGATAGGGTTTACTTGTTTCATGAAAATGTCTTCACAAAGTTGTGAAATGGAATTGTAAAACATGGAGACTGCTGATCCATGACTACTTTGAAAAAAAAATACAGTTGTGTAAAAATTTACCATAACAGTAGATGTCCTACTTATCACTGTTGCAGCAATCCTTACAATAGGGATATCCTGCTCAGGATGACTGTACATCAAGCCAGCCTATTAAAGCCTGGGCCCTTCATGTGCCATACATCAGAGATATGTCCTACATCCACGGCATAAGGTACATAAGTGATGTACGAGTGCAAAACCCTCAAAGGTTCTTTGCCACCAGTCTGAATGCAGCATTTTGAATTTGTTCTGTAGGTCATACACCTTGTACAGTTCACCAAGCCTATGGCAGATAAGTACTCCATTGAGGACTCTTCCATTTTCTCTTTGCTTGTTTCATCATAGACACGTCATGCAGGAAGGGGGAAATGCGAATGAGGGAAGCAGATTCGCCATAAGAATAGACACAGTAACTGCCTTTTTTTGTTTACGTGTGTAGCAAGGTCATAAAAAGAAGTTATGTCTTACCATAACGTTCCATCTGTATTGTTGATCCTTGTTCAGTCATTACGTATGGGTATCGGTTCCGAGCTCGGAACTGAACCAGCCATTTTCCAAGCTCGCGTCAGCTTCAAACTCTCGAGCTAAACTCTTACCTACAATTCCCTCTCCCTGTTACCTCAGATTGAGTTTGCAAGTTAAAGAAGGTAGAGGCTACCTCTGGTCAAATAACCTAAGAGAACTGGATGGTGAGATCCACTAGAAACCACAGAAGGGGGGAAGGAGGGAGGGTCGTAATGACTGAACGAGGATCAACAATACAGATGGAACGTTATGGTAAGACATAACTTCTTTATCTGATATTGTTAATCCTCGTTCATTCCTTACGTATGGGACAGAGTCCCCAGCTACCTCTATTCCTGGGAGGCTCTCATGGAAGGACATTCCTGAGCACCATAGAACCGAAAGATACTCTTCCCCTGGAGGCCAAATCCAATTTGTAATGATTGATGAAGGTATGAAGCGTAGCCCAAGTTGCAGTGCACAGATGTCATGTAAAGAAGTTCTGGCATGGAAGGCAGCAGAAGTTGCCACCGACCTTGTTGAATGAGCTTTCATGGTAATAGGCAACGAAATGTTACGTTGTGTGTAAATAAAGGTCACACAGTCCTTCAACCATCTAGCTAATGTGACCTTAGCAACAGTCGATCCTAATCTAGGTCCAGAAAAGGCCAAAAATAACTTGTCAGATTTACGAGAGGGTTTAGTCCTGTTTAGGTAAAATCGGATTTGCCTGTGAATATCAAGGGTATGTAGGCAATACTCTCCTCTGTTTGAATGGTTGGGAAAGAAAACTGGCAATGCAATGGCTTGATTAATGGACATTTCAGAGATCACTTTAGACAGAAATGACAGATTAGTTCTCAGAGACGCTCTATCTCTATGAAAAATCAAGTATGGACTCTTGATACATAAAGCTTGAAGTTCAGAAATACGTCTGGCAGAAGTAATAGCGACCAAAAGCAAGGTTTTCCATGACAAATACTTGAGGTCGCAAGAAGAGTCTGGTTCAAAAGGTGCCATTCTCAGAGCCTGCAGAACTAATGATAAATTCCATGGTTGAATAGGTTCTCTAAAAGGTGGCTTCAGATGATTCACACCTTTTATGAAGGTCTTGCACAATTTATGGGACATAAGAGAGGAATCTTGGACACTCATGAAATTAGAAATTGCAGCCAAATGAACTCTAATGGTAGAGGCCGATAGACCTGACGGAAATAGGTCGGCCAGATAGTCTAGTATTATTGACACTGGTGCTGAAAAGGGGTCTACTTGTTTATCTTTCAGCCAACAGGTAAATCTTTTCCACTTGCTCAGATAAGCAATTCTAGTGGAGGACTTATGAGAAGCAATGAGAATATCATGTACTGGTAAAGAAAGATCATTCTGCCTGACAATCAAGGGAATTGGAGTAGTCAAGCCGTTAGCTTCAGGCTGTTCAGGTTGGGATGAATCAGGTTCAGTGGGTGTGAGATCAACTCCGGGATTGGATGGAGGATCCATGGTCGATCTAGTAGGTGAGGCCAAAGGAATGAGAACCAAATCTGTCAGGACCAATATGGTGTTATGAGGATTACCTTGCTCTTCAACTGCCGGGCTTTCTTCAGAAACTGGGGAATGAGAGGAAAGGGCAGAAATGTGTAGAGAAGAACCGAGGGCCAATAGTGGACTAGAGCGTCCCTGGGTGACTATCCCGGAGGGGGAATCAGGGCGAAGTAGTTGCTGCATTTGTAGTTGGCCGGGGATGCAAAGAGGTCGCAGCAAGGACGGCCCCAGCGTTGGAAGATCTCTTCCGCTATCAAGGGATTCAGGGATCACTCGTGAGGTTGTAGAATGCACCTGCTGAGTCTGTCTGCTATCACGCTGGAACTCCCGGGAATGTGCGTTGCTAGAGGAAAACGGTTGATAGCCATCGCCCATTGCCATATCCTCATGGCCTCTTGACAAAGGGGGTAAGATTTGGTTCCAGTTTGCTTGATGTACCAGACCACCGCCATGTTTGTCTGATTGAATCGCAATTGTCCCAGATCAATGGATCCGTTAAACATATCGCCAAAGTAAGTGGATACTCTTGAGTTACCTGTGTTCAGTTCATTCCTTGAAACCTCTTTATAAGACTCAGAGGAAAGAATGTCCTCCATCCTCCTTACATAATCAGACTCATCCATAACTACCAGACCTCCACCCTTGTCTGGCTCCATAACCCTCACTGAAGAATTGGCTAATGAATCTAATAATAGCCTCTCTTCTTTGCTGATATTGTACCTGCAGGCTCATTTGGGTAAGGATTTGCTAAGGACGTGTCTTATGTCTAACTCACATATCTGTTCAAATAAATTTAAAGATGAATGCAACGGTGGATTGTATGTGCTCGCCAAAAGAAATTCACCCCTAACACTGGTAAAATTTCCCATTAATAACTGCAGATTTAACTTTCTAACATAGAGTTTTAAGTCTATAATGGAAGAAGCCACATCAGCCCTCCTTGAGGGCACATAAGAAAAACCTTTGGCCAACAAGTCCACGAAGTCATTCTCAAAGACATAATCAGAAAAGCTGTGTATCTTAAAATCCTTTCTTGAGTTAAATAAAACATTGCTTTGACTAGGCATAAGTTGACCAGTCCCAGACATTAACTGGCTCAGTTCCTCCTGGACCTGGACCGGTTGTTGGATTTCCAACCCTGTTCGTCCATAGGGGATGAGGCTGGATCTCGAAAATTTGGACCCTCCACTACCTCTTCGGCATTGACATATTTGTGGTGTGCTGCCAGTCGTTCACTACGTCTGACTGGGTCCAAGGGATCCATTGAATCCTTGGTGGTGATTTCCCTATAGTTGGACTTCGCGCCCGGGTCTGACCCGTTGGAAATAGACACCCCCGTCCTCCATGCTCTGAAAGACAAAAAGTTGCCTTGGGAAACTGGAGGTTTCGGGTAAGCCGTGCCATCTTTGTAAACTTTGATATCCCTTTTTAAATTTTTAATTTTAGTTGAAGTAAGTTTTAAAATATGCTGGTCGATACTGTTATAAGTATGGTCATACTCAAACCTATACCTATGAAAATGTAGATTGTTCTTTATTTCCCGTCCAACTTGTTGATGTCCAAAAGTAAATTATCAGCTGCCAACAGGTAATGGTTGCTGATAAGGTCCATGAGTTCGAACCCATGTCTGCCAAAAAGGCAAATTAACTCCCGATGGAAGGGAGACCCCTCCTCCAAACCTGTGGGATACTGCCAGGATCTGAGGCCTTTCGGGACTATACCAGCCCTTTTACACTCTCCAAAGTAGGCCACTTCAAGCTGAATTTTCCTTAGCTTCAACAGATTCTGGTCAAATATGTTCAATTTAGAAGGAAGGTCCAATGACCCACCAATTTAGAAGGAAGGTCCAATGACCCACCCGTGTCATGATCAGGCACTGAGTTTCCTCCATTATCTGTGAAGATAAACGAACGGCTGAGCCACTGATTTAAATTAGGCATACCTTGTGGTTTCAGTGTCGGTGTATTGACACTGGTAGAATGGGCCGCACCTGTGCCCCAATCCTGTGTTCCCATTAATGAACTAGTTTCAAAAGACTGGACTCCAATGAGTATGGTTGTATTCCTTGTGGGTTGTGGCTCATTTCCAGAATGGAAATAGACTGATGTAGCCTTCGAGACACTGGAAGGGCCACCTCCTGCATGCCCTTCTGAACAAACTCCGTTTGTGTAAGCTGAAGACTCGTGCCCCCACATCTGCTGTGATCCCAGGACATCATCAAGGCGGTTGGATAAATTGTTCACTTTCTGGGTCAAAAGTTCGATCAACTGGGTGAGATTACCAGCCTCTCCTTCCATACTAAAACCTGATATTGGCACCAGAGCATCCTCCATCACTGACACTCACAATGAACAAACTCAGAAAAGCAGAAAAACTTGTTGGAGTGTCCGACGAAAAACTCATTTTTGGTGCTTAAAAATAAATCGTTTGATCTCGAGGGACGGACTTTGTGTTTTGGCTTACTTGAACAATACCCGCCAGACACAAGAAACTCTCTTACAAAAATTACAAAATAAAACAGGAAGTGTCCCTATGGTGTCTTACTTGCCTGAAATCCTTGCAGTGAAGCAGACTATACTGAAAAACTTAATGTGGAACTGCCTACAAGGGCTAGTGGCAAAAAAGGAATGTCCTTCTTAAACTGGCATGGCCAGTTATGCTAAAAGCAGGGTTTAACATTTTTATCAAAAGATCAAAATACAGTGTCAAAAACAAAAATGTCACCTAGCCTAAATGTCGAACGTCAGAAACATGAAGATCAGCATTCAACATACCAGACTTCCAGTTTCCAAAGTCCGTATATCCTGTTACAATTTACCCCCACACCCCCTGCAAATTATATATACAATTATACATACCAACTCAGAGATCTCACTACAGTGAGGAAAAGGGTAAATTCCCCGATCATTCTGCAGCAATCTCCATTCATAATGCCAAACTAATAGTAACAAATCAAGCTTTACTTTCGTTATGGCTTCATATTATTCCAATTCGGCATTGTGAAACTTTGAAAACGCACTTTCAGCCACACTCTGTTTGAGAAACTGCCATCGAAATTTTGATGGCAAACCTAAAAGCAGATGTACAGCATGTAAGGAAGGTGCCTAAAAATTAGTAGACTAGCCAGACGTATGGAAACCTTGGCGGGATGTAGTCACATGTAAGGACAACTACAACAGTGACCTAATGAAGAACATCTACCTAAGCTATGAATATTCAAAAAATTGGAAATGTCACACTGAGAATGCAGGGAACACTTCCAGTTGGTGCAGCAAGAAACTGCCAGAAGGGAGTGAAAAAATATTCCAAAACACTGCCAACAGGAAACCCTATAAGGACACCTGGGATCAATCCTGAGAGGAGCACCAACTTATTACAAGACATACACACACATGGTTTACACTGAAAACCTTGCAACTGCAATGGTCAACCTGCATATGGTCGACTTGCAGTTTTCAAGTCGGCAGAATGTCGAACCCAAAGGGATCGACTACACTACAGCAAATGGGTAGTGTAATTCCAGCATTTAGATTCAACATTGTGCAGGGGGTTCGCAGTTCAGTCAGGAACAGGGAATCATTGTTGGTATATTTAATTTGCAGGGGGTGTGGGAGGCACAGCCCCCCACATGGGGGATGCAGGGGGCGTAGCCCACCTGCAAAATAGTAGAATTAACATACTGTTGACTGTACAGTTTAATGGTACGTTAATGTGCATAGCAAGAGGTTTGTGACATCACCTCCTGCTATGTCGAATACATTGAAAGTACAGTTTTGTACCTACCATAAATGTAGATGTTAGAGTGTTCACACTGCTGCAGTCATCACACTTGGGTTATTTGCAGTCAGGCGGTCCCGCAGTCGGCCCAAGTTCCAAAGTCTTGGTCTGGCGTCGGTTCCTGTCGCTTCTTCCCTGATGTCAGTGCAACAGGGGTATAAAAGAGGCAGCCGATGCCATTTTCTTCAGTTTTTCTTGCCCCAGATGTCAGGTGCCCCTAAACAGGAAGGCAATACATAATCCTAAGTAAATTACATAAGTAGAAAACAATAGCTACAGCTGTAAGCAAATACACCATATAGAAATACATCTTAGAGATTGTATAAACAGGGAGCTATAGATAAAACCCAGGTAAGAAGAGGGGAAGGTGGGAGGGTAACCTGGACTGCAGCAGTGTGAACACTCGAACATCTACATTTATGGTAGGTACAAAACTGTACTATGTTCATCGTGTTACACTGCTGCAGTCATCACACTTGAGTTGAATCCCAAAGCTAAGGCTGGGCGGTTGGTACTAAACAGGGTTTGGAGAAGCTAGTAGGCCCTGCAAAACTGCAGTGGCAAAGCCAGCTCTGGTTTTGAGTATAGAGGTAAGTGGTAGTGCTTGGTGAAGGTGTGCACTGAACTCCAAGTTGCAGCTTCCAAAATATCCTTGGTTGGTACCCTCTGAGGAAGGCTGCTGATGTTGCTGTAGCCCTGGTGGAATGAGGCCTAATGTTACCAGGTACAGGTTTCCCATGGTGTGTGTAGCAGAAACAGATACAATGTCCTATCCATTTTGAAATGGTTTGTTTTGATATAGGCTTTCCTTGAGATCCTGCAGCATAGGATACAAAGAGCTGATCAGATTTTCTGAAAACCTTTGTTTTATCCAAGTAGAAACGTAATTGCCTGTGAATGTCCAGAGAGTGTAGGAGCCTTTCCCTTTATTCTGGGGGTTTGGATAAAAGGTGGGTAAATGAATGATTTGGTTTAGAGCCATACTGGATACTACCTTTGGCATAAAAAAGAAGGGTTAGTTCGTAGAGACTCTGTCTTGATGAAAGGCTCCACTGCCATTAGGGCCTGTAGCTCTGAGACTCTTCGTGCTGAAGTTATTGCTAGCAGCAGGGCAGTTTTCCATGATAAAAATTGTAAATCAGCTGAAAAAGCTGGCTCGAAGGGCGGTAGTGTAAGTTTTTCCAAAACAGAATTGAGGTCCCAAGTTGGTGTTGGTGCTCTTCACGGCGGTCTTATGTTCTTTGCCACTCTGCGTTACTGCCTTAATAATGGATGTGAAAAAATAGGAGGATCCGTGTTGTAATGAGCTGAAATAGCAGAAGCGTGGCTCTTTATAGATGAAAAGGAAAGGCCTTTGTGCAACATCTCAGTTAAATATTGCAGAATCTGAGGAATATTTGGGACAAGAGGATTTTGGCCTTTAGCCTGGTTCCAGGCGCAGAATCTTTTCCATTTGTCTGAGTAGGTTTTCCTGGTGCTGGGTCTCCTGGCCTCCAGAATGACATCCATAACAGCTGTAGAGAGAAGTGTTGACTGGTTGTTTAGATAATCTGCCATGCAGCCAGATTTAAAGTCTTGAGCTGGCTGTGTAGAATCTGATTGTTTTGCTGAGTCAGCAGGTGAGGAATTTGAGGTAAAATCCATGGTGGGCCTTGAGCCATGTTCCTTAATATTGGATACCAGTGTTGGCGTGGCCAGTCTGGAGCAATGAGTATCATTTGTGGCCTCTCTAATCTGGCTTTTAGCAGCACCTTTGCCAGAAGAGGCAGTGAAGGAAAGGCATACACTGTTAGTGTTTTCCAACTGAATGAGAGGGCGTCCACTTTCCAAGCTAGTGTGTGGTATGTCCTTGTGCAAAACTTTCGCATCTGGTAGTTTTGGGGGGGAGGCAAACAGATCTATGTCTGGGCTCCCCCATTTTTGAGTTATCATTGTGAATACTTGTGGGTCTAGTTTCCACTCGTGAGGATCCATGATATTTCTGCTTAGTTTGTCTGCCAATGTATTTTTCTTTCCTGGCAGGAATTGTGCTTGTAGTTGAACTTGGTAGGTCAGTGCTGTGTTCCACAAGGTCATTGCTTGCCTGCATAGGGGGTAGGAATGTGTGCCCCCTTGTTTGTTTATGTACCACATCACTGTGGTGTTGTCCGTCTTTATTAGAAGTTGTCCTGGATGTTAGGGCATTTTGTACAGCTAGCATCTCTTTTTGATTGATGTGGAGATGCATTTGATCTGCAGACCATTTGCCCTGAATACACTGTCCTGCCATGTGTGCTCCCCAGGCGTAATCTGATGCATCTGTTGTCATTGTTTGCCTGGCTGTGGGCAAGGTGAAAGGCTGACCCTTGCTGAGGTGACATGCCTGAGCCCACCATAGAAACTCCTGTTGAAGGCAGGGAATTAGTGGTATTATTGTTTCCAAGATGTGGCTGTTTGAGTCCATACGCTTTTCAGGTATCATTGTAATTTCCTCATATGCAGTTTGGCATATGGTATTAGTAGTATGCAAGATGCCATGAACCCCAAAGCCTGCAGAATTTTTCTTGCAGGGAGTTGGGACTTTGTTGCCATCATTTTGAAGTATTGAGTCAGTTGTCCTTGCTTGTCTGGCGTGAGATAAGCCATCTGGGCCATTGTATTTAAGATGGCACCCAGGAATATTACGTCTTGTGAAGGCACTAGTTTTGACTTCTTTTCGTTTACTGTGTACCCTAGGCAACTTAGTAGGGTTTTTTTTACAAACGCCAGTTGTTTTAAAAGAATGCCCTTGCTGTCTGCTTGAATAAGGCAGTCGTCCAGGTATGGATATATTTGGATTCCTCTTTGTCTGCAGTATGCAATTATTGGTGCCAGGCATTTTGTGAAGACCCTGGGTGCAGTAGATACGCCAAAGGGCAGTGCAGAGAATTGGTAATGAGTTGTACCTGCTATAAATCAGAGGTATCTTCTGCAATTTTGTCTGATAGGGACATGCAGGTATGCCTCCTTGAGGTCCAACGTTACTAGCCAAGCATTCTTGCCCAGCATGGGAAGAAGTTGCTGTAGTGTGAGCATCTTGAATTTGGGCACTTCCAGGTATGTGTTTAGAATTGAAAGGTCCAGAATGGGTCTCCAGGGTTTGTCCCTTCGGGGAACCAGAAAGAGTCTTGAGTAAAATCCTTGTCCTTGCTCCTGTGTAGGAACCTGCTGAATGGCTCTCATGTCCATGAGTGCTGTAATTTGTCTTTGAGCCTCTGCCCGTTGATTTGATGGCAGGTTTGGCATTCCTTTGATCCTTGGCAAAGTATGAAAGTGGAACCTGTATCCTTGAGTTACAATATTTAGGACCCATTTGTCTTTTGTGATGATGTGCCAATTGTCTGCAAAAAGTGCAAGTTTTCCTCCCAAGGGAGCTGCCAAGAGTGATTTGCTTGGCAGTCTGAGGGGTAAGTCATTGTGATTGTCTTCTGATAGTTTGAGACCTGTCTTCTCCTCCTTTCTGGGTTGTGGCACCCCATTGTCATGGCTTGTAAGAGCCTTGTGGCTGACCTCTGCCCCTTGGGCGTCTGTATTTGCCCCTCTGTGGTCTGTCAGAAGCTGGAAAGGACCAGTTTTTGGTTGGCCGATTTCTGCTGAAACGAGGGGGTTGGACCTGGAAAAAATCCTTGACCGTCTGCATAGATTTTGCCTTATCCTCCATTTTCTTTAAAACCGCTTCTGCTTTCACACCAAATAAAACATCCTGCTGTAAGGGTGCATCCAATAACTTTGCTTTAACATGATCAGGTAAAGTTTGTTCTTTTAACCAAGCATGCCTACGAATGACAGACCCTGTTACAGCTGCTCTGCAAGAAGCTTCCAATGAATCAAATCCACATTGTAAAGTATGTTTTCCCACTTGTTCTGCTGCATGTAACAAATCTTGCATTTCCTTGTAATCAGGCTACTCTGTATGTGTGCTCATTTTTTGTTTTAATTGAGACATCAAATATTGTTGATATTTCAGCACGTGAAACTGGCAATTTAAGGCCCTCATAGCTAGAGTAGCTGAGGTATATACTTTCTTTCCCCATCTGTCTAGTGCTCTAGAATCCCTTTCAGACGGTACAGGATTTTTAGCAATAGAGGCCTTAACCTCTTTGGGACCATGGGAAATGGTTTCTGGATCAGCAACAGGGCTTTTATATAGGAATTTATGTGAGTCAGGGACTCTGTAGTATCTGTCTGGTTTGGCTGGTGCAGGAGGTAATGAATGTGGGTTAAGGCTAGATTCTGAATAAACATCATCCACAATGTCTAACAGGTGGAATAGCAAGGGGTCTGTACTGGGGTAGTAAGAGGAACTCTCTGAGCCTTTTCTTAGAACCAGAATAATCCTGGCCTTCCCAGTGGAAATGTTCCCTCATGGTATGTAAAGTTTCCCCCAAAAGAGTAGTCTTCTGGGGGAGATGCTGAAGGAAAAGACTCTTCAGCATCAGAGTCTTTATAAGGGGGAAAAAGAGTACTCTTGTTCCTCAGAAGAATCTGAGGTAATGGAAACCTGGTCAGAGGAAGCGTAGTCCTCCTCCTGTCTAGGCCTTTTGTCAGGTGGGGGATGGGAACCCCTGTTTAGGGTAATTAAGTCTTCGGCCATCTTAAGCATCTGTTTCTTAGGCATGGGGCTTGCACTGGAGACTGCTGTACAGGCTTCCTTACTTTTAATGGAGTTTTCAGTTTTGCAAAGGATTTAATAGTAAGCGTAGTCGGTCTGAAGACACCTTCAGCAACTGACGGCCTTTCAACTGCACCGGAATCCCCATCACCCATGGAGTCGGAAGGGCCTAAAGATAAAGGCTCTGGAGGCCCTGCAATCTCCGCTTGGGAGTCGGATGCAGGCTGGGGTTCTAAATCAGTGGTCGTCAGGGGCTGCATAGGCGCCTCACTGAAAACCGGAGAACCGGCAACTGGCCTAGCAGAGGCCTCGGTGTCTGGTTTGGGTCTCAGCTGCCTGTCCTTATCTTTGCGCTTTTTATGCATCCCGGTCGTCGGTTGCTCTGACGGCATGGTATAATTAAATTTTCTACCAAAATAATGTCAGGCGAAATCAAACCGACGTTTAATAGTTCATTTGTTAAAACTAGCACAAAACCGACAACCTGTGATGTCGTGGTCTGGGCCTAGGCAAGGAATACAATAAGAATGAAAATCCTTATGAGGTA
>NC_056750.1:564313034-564348034 GCF_019279795.1 Protopterus annectens
ATGAGCCATTTTCCATTTCAGGAAATTTAGGGGTGCTGCAATTGCTGGTTCAAGAGGTGCTTGCATGACTTCTTCCAGGACAAAAGTTAAGACCTATGCAAAAGTAGCATATTTACTTAAGTGATCTCAAATGCAGAATACCCATAAGCTACTGTTCCACTTATAGTAATAATGCTAGATGGGAATCCATAGGCAAGCAGGCTGAAATGACTGAAAGATGTGCCTTCACCTTGGTATACGCCTGCCCTGACCAGTACACTTCTGACAGGTACTGCAGAATCAAATACATCATTGCTGAAAAAGGGCTTGATTCTTCCTTTGGTTTCAAACAGAAAATCAATTAATTTAACTGTGCAACACTTCCTGCTTTCTAGTTTCCCTTATTTTGTCTGTAAAACAGTGCTTAAATGGGAACACAGTCATACCACACATGCTGTTATCTTCAAAGTCCACAGATCTATGGACTTTCAAGGTTCCAAGAGCCCTTTTTGTTGGGTCAAGAGACCTACCTGCTGAGGTAACAGTTTCTCCACTGACATCTCCAGCTGGAGGGAAAAACAATTCTGCCTGGGCCAAAACAGTGCTATCAGCAGTATCCTTGGCCCTCATCCATCTTTATATTCTTGATCACCACATGTAGTACAGAGATCAGAAGGAAGGTGTACAGAAACAGACCATCCAACTGAAGAAGGCATCCACTGCAAAACCCTATTTTTTTGCTGCTCAGGAGCTGAACTTTTTCAGCCGCCTGGTGCTCAGAGAAGCAAAAAGGTTTACTTCTGGCACATCCCATCTGTGGGTCAACTGCAGAAAGAAGTTCCATGTCCAGCATTCACTTGTGGTGATCTGCCAATGAATTTTGCTGGAACAAGATGTAGGATGGCCCTTACATGCATGCATGACTCTAGGGATAATTTACAAGAAGTCACTGGCAATCTGCAAAGAGGGTACTCCCTACCTCACTGCTAATGTACCACATTAATATCCTGCTGCTGTAATTAGATGTAAATTTCCTGGCTTCCACATTGGCTTGAAAGCTCTGAGAGCTTGGATCTCTGCCATCATCCCTTTTATGTTGATGCCCTTCTTCCCATGACAGCTGTTCTAGGTGGGTGCTCTTCAGTCTTTGTCTATGGTATCTATGGTCGCAGTCTTAGTGGTGTTTATACTTAGTCTGTACTTCCTGTACTCACCATTATAATTCTTGCCAGAACCTTGGCAGGATGAAAATTATCTCCTCCATGGCAGAACTGAGTTGGTATTAGGTGTTTCATAGCTACCAATGCTGCTTTCTCATATGCAGTATTGCTAAGGGTATCATCAGGATCATAACATACCTCAATGATCACAGGAAGTGTCATGCTGTGACAGTCTTCTGAGAAACATTCTGAAAGTACTTTGTCAAGAACGTCTTGTCCTGAGGGAGGAAAGCCCTCTGGCATAGTGTCCAAGAGTGGGGTTTGGAATATCTTCTTAAAAAAATGGAAGTGGTCTGGTGAAGTTGCTTAAGAGACCCAGAGTTTGGAAGCAGTTTACTGTGAACTGCAGTACCCTCTTCTACCACTTCCTGAGACTGGATCTGAATAAAGCAGGGCTTTCTATTGAAATGTCAGTACTCAAAACACTGAGTGCTGACAAGTTGAGAAAAACAGAAAAAGTGCAAATCTGATAGATCACTCTTCTCTTTTAATCTTTTTTTGCAGAGGGGCAAACCTCCCTGAACAGCCACCCCCACTCCCCAATATGGGCAGCAGGCCCCTCACACAGTTACATACACAAACTCAGAGATCGCCAAAATTTGGAGAAAATGGAATTAGAGAAACACCCTTCTCTGTCTTGGTATACATATGTCTGCTTTCTGGCCACTCAGTCTCCTTGTTTCTGGACTCATCCTAGCAGGTCCTGACATTTTACGTAGATATCTGTAAAAATAGATGCCCTTGAATCTGTAATACACTATAACTGGAGATCATTATTTTTTAATGATCATAGGTGCAGCAGCCAATTCAAAAGACAAACAATGGCTATGATTTTCCCCTGCCTTGTGGTCCCTGGGAATGCAAGCATATGGGGAGAAATCCCTGTGCTTTAAAGTGACAATGAGCTCTTCTGGGAAAAGCAGGATTAAAAAGGGTCTGCAAGACTAACATCCTGAATTCTAAAACTTTTAGGTATGTATTTATCACAGACAAATCCACAATGCAATCAAGGGCAATCTTTCTTGGGTACTAAGAACAGTGCTGATAGAAAACTGGGGTTTTCTTCAACAGGACCCTTTCCAGGACTCCCTGAAGTAGAAGTTCCTACGACCAGTTTTTTTGTTCCTTTGGAAATGGCAGAATTCCTGTTAAGTTTGGCTTTCCCTGAAAATGTAGCCTATGTTGCTGCACTACCACCTGAAGGAATCTCTTGAACTGAGTAATGTTTTTCCACTGGTATAAGAATAAACCTAACAAGACTATTAGCTTGACATTTCAATAGAAAGCCCTGTTTTATTCAGATCAGGACAATTGTGATTGCTTCATGAGGGTCGAAGAAGTTGTGTAGGGGATGGGGGAGAACAGCACTGAGTAGTCATGGCTTCTCATCAGTGGGGTTGGCTGCTTCTTTTTACCTTGCCTGCGTCAGCAGGGGCAGGTAGTTCCTACAGAATGTGCCACTGAGGAAAAAATAATTGCCTTACAGAGCAGACTGTTCCCCCTCTGTTTTCTGAAACCCTACAAAGTCAGGAAGTCCAAACAGCAAACCACTGCTGAACAGGTATTATAGATCTCTCCTTTTACATATCCTCAAGCCAGTTATGTCTCCTTATGGCTGACCCTGTTGCACCTACTCTGGATGCGGAATGTACAGTACTGCAGGCACAATTAATTGCAGATTTACTAACCTAAAAACATAAATGGGCTACTTTCAAAGGCTTTGCCTTCTAAGCAGCAAAAGTGAACTTCAATTTTTTTGTCTTGAACTCAGTGAAGAGCTCTCCTGGCTATTTTACCATGTGAATCTGGCAATTTATATCCCAGAAAGCCAGGGCTGCTGCCATGTAAACTTTTTTTCCCCAAAGTGATCATGTTCCCTATTCTCTTGATCTGTACTACAATATGAGGTGAACTATAACCTGAGAAATGCCAGTCCTCTTGCGGGTTTATGTGGATCTGAAATCAGACTTTCCCTTTTTCATGTTCTGTGCGAGCAAACAGGAGTAGAACCAGTTAAGCATTGTGGGAGGTTAAAAAACACTATTCTTCAGTAAATCACACCAAGTTTGGTTCTTGAGAAAATAAAATATGGCCAAGCCTATAAGCATACTTTTCCACACAGAAAGTGTTGGACTTACCAACAATTTTAAGATGATGACTTACCCAAGTCAGAAAACACTATTTAATCTCACCATGCTTCAGATATATTGCATGGTATACCGGTCTCTCTCAAAACACTGCATACCAAAATGTGGCTGGCAGGAATGCTTACAGTGAAGAGCTTCAAAAACAAGGCTATAACTTACGAGTTTTGAAATCTTTACCTGTAATCTGCATGATGCTATGCAAAGTAGTCAGGCCAGAGTTATGACGTCAGTGAAAATGTACATTTAAGTGGGACACACCTGATTAAACATTTCAAGATTTAGGTACATTACAAATAATATATCAATATAGAAGACAGTTTTAATATACAGTCATGTGTAAGTCATTGCAAAAAAATCAAAAATGATCACTTTCAAGAATATACACTACCTTTCCATACTTCAGACTTCTGGTATGCAGTGATAAGGCTCCATCAGAATATACAGCCTGCACTTCTGCCTGTCAAAGCAAGTTAAGTACATACAACAGCCAATACAAGGAGTTGAACTCAGCACTTTGTACATTTAGAAAATCTCCAACAGTACTGCAGACGAAAAGGAGATGTGCATATTTTCTAAACAGAATTAATACCAAAATGGTAACTTCAGTTACAATACATTTTCCACAGTGGCATTAAAATGACAATATTCCTTCCATCTTTCAAAAGATGAAAGCTACTACTGCTACTGTTACTAAAAATGGACACTTCTTAAGCAGTGACTGCTACCTAACATGACTCTGATAGATTTAATCTTTACTATAATCAAGGACCAAAGACATTCTTATGCCAAAGAAAGTTCAGGTACATCACCTATGAAAAGGAAATATGCCACTGGAAAGAACAGTTTTGAAAGGGTTCAGCATAACAGACCATTTCTGATACAAATCTCTTTCATCAGATAACATCTTTGGAATTGCAGCTATGTCAACAATGAGATAACTAGAACCTCGATTAATTATGTAAACACAAACAGCACATACTTCTCTCCTCAGTTTCTCCACACACAGCACAACTTAAGGATCCCTGCATGGGAACCAGCAAAGGAAACAGGATGAAGACAGTACCATGATCCAGTGTCTAAATGTCAACATGGCAAGAAGAATGAGATGGCACAGTATGATCTTAAAGACTACCGCTGCAATATCTACATACACGAGTGCTCATCATCACTGGCTCTACTTGGGTTCTCCTCCTTGGCAATTCCCACTAAGGTTAGTTTTTTCTTGATCTTGAAGTTCTGCACTTGCTCTCCTAGGACTCTCAAAATGTATACACATAGAATCCCTAAGTTTCTGACGCCACAAAGTAAGGATGAAATGTACAAATGGAATAAGCCAGGATAAAAATTATAACTTGAAATATTCACTTTCACCAATTAATCTCTTTGATACACATGGCCAAGAGATCCTGTCTTGTACAAGAGAACATAAAAAGGGATGGAGGCGAGTGGAAAGGAAGCACAGAAGGCTGTCTCAAAATAAAACAGTGAACACCTGCACACATATTGTATTTAAATTTAAGTGGCCATTTGCAGTAAGTCTACACTTAGGTTGGACACCAACCAAGTAAAACAATGCTCTCAAAGAAAGGAAGAAAAAAACAACCAAAGACATCAGTGAAGAAAGAACCAAGCTCAAAAGCATCATGGAGACATGGACATCTACTCCAGGACAGGTAACCTAACTACAGTGTCTAACTGACATGAACCACAGAGCAAGTGCACCGAGTAACAGAACAAGAAGAAATGCCCAGTCAGCCCTCAACAGGAAAGATATCCCAGTTTCAACATAAGCAATACACAAGTCCTGAAATCAGTAGTCTAAACAATAAATCACCTGGTCTTGAGCCACTCTTGCAACTGGAAAGCATCCGTGTGTGTGAAGTTACTGACAGTTGGCTTAAATGAAAAGAAAGTACTCCCCCATATCTGGATTTACTGATTTTCATGTCTCCAAACCCAGGGGAAATTGTGGTAGAGTCTCGGTGTTTATCAAGGAACATATTACCTCCAAGCAGATCCCAAGAGACCCACAATCTGTACTCGGTAAACCACAGGTCACTTTAGACAAGATTTGTTACCATTTAATAGCTTGCCATTGAAAATCTTCCTTGTCCCCTGATGACCACGTAAGATTCCTCAGTATATTAAATGGTCTCTATAAGAGTAAACACTCCATTACTTTGGGTGACCTTAACTACCCTTTAATAAACTGTGACACCTACTTTTCAATGTAGGATATGACCCACAATTCCAAGAATGTATAAACAAAAAGTCGCCCGAGTACTCAGTAAACAAATTACTAGATGACACATTACTGACATGATTCTTACCAATCTGTCCTTTGCATTATTCATCTGTTATCTCTTTTCCCAGTGAAGTTAGACCACAAATGTGCAACTTTCTGATGTAAACTTCAAAAAGCACCTATAAAAACACTACTGAATGTAAAGACTATAAACACGCCGACCTCCACCTGCCCTATGATGAAATGTCAGTTCACCTTTGACTGCAACACATATGATTATGATACTGCAAAACACGTTTCACTGTTCTGTAAGGAACTATACACCCATTTAGAAAAACGCACAGAGCTAACAATCCCTACCAGAACAAAGAAATCAAGGAAAATTCAAATACAAACCACCCTGGTAGGCCACTACCATAACTAAACACTACAACAAAAGAAACTCCTTAAATTATACAGCACATCCAAACTTCTTTTTAAGACTAATAGAAAAAAAAATTACAAAAAACTGAAGACCACTACCAGGTCCAGTAAAGGAGCTCATGACATTATGCTGGTTCCTGAAACAAAGGATAATTATAAACTTTAGCTATGTCAGAAACCTGAGAAACAATATCATATATTGCCTGAATGTATTAAAAAAAGAAGTTATGTACTCACCATAACATTCCATCTGGAGTAGGTAAACTTCATTTGTCAGCAACCTGTGGGTTTCGGATCCAACACAGATCCGAGCCGGCAGCATACCAAGCAAAAAGATCCGAGCTCCAAGCTCCTCCTCCTTACCCATACTACACTGCAACCTCCTTCCAATCCTCAGATCACGTTTGCCACCTGCACATAATAACAAAACAAACTAACAACCTGAGACACCTGACTCGAGGACAAAGTAAAGCTCACAAGTCCAAACCTCGAGCTCAGCTAAATAACCATCAAGGTCAGGGGGAAGGAGGGAGGGACGGTTGCTGACAAATGAAGTTTACCTACTCAGATGGAACGTTATGGTGAGTACATAACTTATCTGAAGTAGTTAACTTCATTTGATCAGCAACCTGTGGGACAGAGCCCCCAGCTACCCGAAATCTTGGGAGCTCCTTAAGGAAGGATATTCCGGAGCACTGCAGAGCCAAAGGCAGCCCTTCCTCTAGACACCAAATCCAGTTTATAATGAGAAATAAAGGTGTGAGAGAATGCCCAGGTAGCCGCTGAACAAATGTCATCCAGGGAAACTCTAGACCAGAATGTAGCAGACGTTGCCTTAGAACGCGTAGAATGAGCATGAACTCCCATTGGTTCTGGTAAGCCAGACTCTCTGTATGCTTGTAGGATACAACTCAAAATTCCACCTGGCGAGAGTCACCTATGAAACTGGTTTCCCTAGAAAAGGCTTAGCAAAGGAGACAAAAAGTTGATCAGATTTACGAAAGACAGTCCTCCTGTGCAAATAAAAACGTAACTGTCTGTGAACATCCAGCAAATGAAGTTTATATTCTCCTTAGTTCTGGAAATTAGGGAAAAAGACAGGAAAATTAATGGACTGATTAATGTTGGTCTCAGAAGCAACTTTAGGGAGAAAAGAGGGATTAGTCCTGAGAGATACCCTATCCTTATGAAACACAAGGTATGGAGGTTTGATACAGAGAGCCTGAAGCTCCAACACTCTCCTGGCTGAAGTAATGTCTACCAAAAAAGCAATCTTCCATGACAAAAACTTCAGATCAACGGAAGCTGCGGGTTCGAACGGAGGCGCTACTAACGCCTGAAGAACTAAGGTCAGATCCCATGGCGGGGATGAATTTCTAACAGGGGGTCTCAAAAGAAAAGTGCCTTTTAGAAAGGCCTTACAAATTCTGGCAGCAGCAAGAGAACCAAAGTTGTCCCCAATATGGAAATGGCAGCCAGCTGAACCTTCACAGTAGATGAACTGACCCCTTGCTGAAAAATATGAGATAAGAATTCCAGTACCGCTGGAATAGGAGCGGTAAAAGGATCCAAGTTCTTTCGTGAAGCCCAAATGGAAAAACGTTTCCATTTGCTACTGTAAATCTTCCTGGTAGAGGGTTTATGTGCCGCCACCAGGATACACTTGACTCAGGAAGAGATACCGGGAGTCCTGGCAACTAGGGAAACTGGATCAGCCAAGCCGAGAGTTTCAGACCATCCAGGTTCGGAGGAGCCATTCCCGAGGGATGAGAAATCAGATCCGGAATGGGATCCAAGATCCAGAGTAGAGCTATGAGATGACACTGCATGCAAGGGAACCAGACTTGATGAGGCCAGAATGGGGCTATGAGGATAATCTTGCTCCCCAACCAGCAAGCTTTCTGCAAAAATTTTGTCATAAGCGGAAGTGCAGGATATGCATGAAGACCGGGCAGCCAAGCATGGACTAGAACGTCTCTGGGGGCTTACCCCAAAGGAGGAATTAGAGCGAAAAACTCGCTGCACTTCGTGTTGGAAGGCGATGCAAAAAGAACGCAGCAAGGCTGACCCCACTTGAGGAAGATTTGTTCCATTACACAAGGATTCAGAGACCACCCGTAAGGAGAGAGGATAATTCTGCTCAATTTGTCTGCCAGTATGTTGGACCGACAGCTTTTTTATTTCCAAAGCCGCGGCCACCCTTTGAGTGGGTGGGACATCTGGGAGGCGCCTTGAGTAAGGGGGCTTGTTTATGAAGGGGATTGAATAGCCTCTGGATATTATCTGAAGCACCCAGCGATCTGTCGTGAAGGACTCCCACTGAGCCAGGTGCCTTGAAAAACGCCCCCCAACTGCCTCCAGAGAGGAGCAGTCGGGCAATCCCTCAGGGCTGCTGTGCAGGTCAGTCGGAAAAGGGTTCCCGTGACCCGAAGTTCTTCAGTCCCCCTCTGCCTCTGGGCCAGCGTCCACCTTGTCCCCCTCTGCCTCTGGGAGAGGAAGAGTCCTGAGCGTCCCGGGCCTGCTGAGATTTCCGGAACCACATCTTCTTCTGCCCTCGCTGGTTCCTGGAGAAGGACCTTTGAGGGGGTGTAGAGAAGCGGATTCCGACAGCCAACAGTGTTTTTCCGTCTTTCTCGCTCTGGTCCAGTGTCTCACGGACGGTCTTCCTGAACAGGGTTGACCCGTCAAAGGGTGCATTCACAAAAGACGCCTTGAAGGACTCCGAGAAATCGCAAAGTCGAAGCCAGGCATGACGCCTTAAGGCGATATCGGACCAGCTAGCTTTAGTGGCTCCCTCCGTGGCATGGGAAAATAGCCGCATAGAAGTATTAGACACTGACTTGAGAGTGGCCATACGAGCAGAGAAAGTCCATTTATCCTCGGCCGACATGGACTCTGGGGAGACTCAGCGTACTCTTTGACCAGGTCCCGCTGCAGTCTGATTACATGGGCCAAGTAATTTAGTACCCTTATAGAGAAGGTAGCTGAAGCAAAAGTCCGCTTTCCAATAAGGTCCATGCACACCAGAAGGAGGGAAAAGGGGCCTACTAAGGGGTGGACAACTACCAAAGGTGAAGGGGAGATAAAGGCTAGGGAGAATGGACGCACAAAGAAAAGAGCTAATATACAGACACACACAAAATCTAGACTAAAAAAGAAGTAGGTAGTAAAAGACTGCTACACTTGCCTGGAGCTCGACGAATCCCGTGCTTGGCAAAGCCATGGCAAATGAGATCTGGGGATTGGAAGGAGGTTGCAGTGTAGTATGGGGAAGGAGCTTGGAGCTCGGATCTTTTTGCTTGGTATGCTGCCGGCGTGGATCCGTGTTGGATCCGAAACTCACAGGTTGCTGATCAAATGAAGTTAACTACTTCAGATATAATGCTTCCTATTCTGACACAAGACACACTGCCAACATCCTTGCAAACAAATTCAGTGCCACCTAAACTCTATGGACTTGTACACAAACTCCTGAAATACATGAATCCCTTACTACTCCAATTATCTGTAAGCATCATTTACTGAAACTGATAACCAAAATCATAAACATTTCCTCATGGGATGTAAGAATATACCCTTGTTGGCTAATTAATATGGTTAAACATGCCCTTGCAGATCCACACCTTAAAATGGTTAACCCAAGTTTAGCTACTGATTTTATCCTTGATGATCAGTGCACTGCAGCCATGATACCTCTCCCATAAGGGTGGTCTTACCACAAAAACCCAGGTAATTACAGACCTATTAGTCTTGCATGTGTCACCTGCAAAGCCATGGAATGCATTATAATTGACCTCAATAACTGCAGTATCAAGAATCTTATTATAATTTACCTAACGGTTTGTTTTATGATGGGGTAGATCCTGTCTACTGAATCTGGTTAACTTCTTTGAAAGGGTAACAGTCCGTACACAGTGACCATGTAGCACGCATAGTGTACCTTAACTAGGCCAAGGCCTTCAAAACATTATCAACACGGTCATCATACAGAAGCTGAATGTGCTAGAAAATCAACCCATGTGTCCTAAGATGGATACCAAACTGGATGAAACACAGAACCCACACAATGGGAGTGGCAGGAGTCTCATCAGAAAGTATGAAGCTGAACAGCAGTTGCTCTCTCAGGACTCAGTGCTAGGACCTTTCTTTTTCTGTCCTACAGACTCTGTACTGGGACCTCTCCTTTTCTGTCCCACACATTTCAGATCTTGAAGCAGACAGCCAAGACTTATGGTTAACAAAGTTTGCAGATAACTGCAAAGTATGAGTTATTCACCCTCTGTCATCCAAACTCCCCAGCATGAACGTTCTAATAAACTTTTTGTGTACTAAAAATAAGTTCAAACTAAATGCTAAAATGTGTAGTATTGCCAATTCCAGCAGACAGCCTCTCTCATCAAACGACATATACATCACACTAATTCAAAATGAAATGTAGTCAGAGACATAGAAATTTGGGTTGATAGCTCCCTCTTTTGACCATCGTGAGACAACAATGGTCGGGGGAAAAAAGTTATGTACTCACCATAACGTTCCACCTGTGTTGTCCATTTTCATTCTTCCTCAACAACTGGCTCAGAACAGACTTGGACACTTTTTCCAGCTTTTGGAACACAAACTCTGAAGCTCCTCCCTTACTCACAATGCACTAGTCCCCTAACATACCTCAGATCTTGTTTGCTGACCTTTAAACTGTACAACATAAAAGATGATGAAATAACAGCATCCAGTGCTCAAATAAAGGAGCGCTGGCTCTTTCAGCATCTTTCAATCCTGCCAAAAGTCAAATTGGTAAGGTGCTGGAGGGAGGGTAGTTGAGGAAAAATGAAAATGGACAACACAGATGGAACATTATGGCGAGTACATAACTTTTTATCTGATGTTATTTTCATTCATTCCTCAACAAGTGGGACAAAGTCCCCAACTATCTAAATCCCAGGAGAACTCTAAGGAAGGATATTCCTAAGCACCGCTGAGCCAAAGGCTGCTCTTCCTCTAGAGATCAGATCCACTATGTAATGAGTATAAAGGTATGAGGATTAGCCCAAGTTGTGCTGCACAAATATCATCCAATCAAGATCTAGATAAAAAGGCTGAAGTTGCTGCCATAGACCTGGTGGAATGGGCTTTTACTGGTTTTTGGTAAAGACAAACCCAATTTTTCGTAAACAAAGGTAATACATTAAGCTAAAGTAACTTTAGAAATTGGTTTGCCTAATTTTGATTCTGAAAAAGAAAATAATAACTGTTCTGATTTCCTGAAATTTTATGCAGATGAAACCGTAGTTGCCAGTGAAAATCCAAAAGGTGTAACATATACTCTCCTTTATGTAAGACGTTTGGAAAGAAAACTGGAAGGTTGATAACCTGATTAATGTTGGGTACTGACACCACATTAGCAATAAAGGAAGGGGGTTGATGCGTAAGAATACCCTATTCTTATGAAAAATCAAATAAGGAGGCTTGGAAGACAGAGCCTATAGTTCTGAAACTCCTCTAGCAGAGGTAATGACCACTAAAAAGACAGTTTTCCAGGTCAAAATTTTTCGTTTACACTTAGATGATGTTCAGAAGAAGACTTGGTCAATGACTGTAAAATAATATTTAAATCCCACAGAGGAGTGGGATCTTTTAATGGGGGCTCTGACAAGAAAAACTCCCATTAGAAAGGCTTTACAAAGTTTGGAAGAGGATACAGATAAATTATTGACTCCTATATGAAAATTGGAAATGGCAGCTGATTGTCCTTTAATGGCAGAAGGGCTAGCACCTTCACTGAAAATTGCAGCTAAAAATTCAAGAACTTTAGGAACCAGTAGTGAAAACGATCAATGTCTTCTTAATGCACCCAAAAAGCAAATCTTTTCCATTTACTTCTGTAAGGTTTTCTAGTGGAAGCTTTGTGGGAGGACAAAAGAATGTGGTGGACAGAGGAGGAGAGCTTAGGCTGTCTAGATATCAACAGAAGTTGAGAAACCATGTGGTCAACTTTAGGCCTAGAATGTTCAGGTAAACTGGATCCAGAATCCATGGCGGGCAAAGTAGATGAGGCGAATAAGGTGCAATAATGATAAGGATAACTACAATCAGTTAGCCACTAATACATACATACATATATATATATATATATATATATATACATATATATATATATATATATATATATATATATATATACACATATATATATATATATATATATATATATATATATATACACACACTATACATAACATATACACATACATACAGATAAAAATTCTCTGGAAAGCGTGGAGATTGGTTGTACTGGGCAACTACTCTCTAGTGCTTACATCCCCCTCTTGAGCTAGTAACATTAAGATAAAAAAAATATTTCAAAAATACACTGTACACATAGCTATCTGGTGAAGAAAAAACAAAATCACGTTTCACTTTAATAAAATGCTGGATGGTATGCTGCCTCAAGAAAATAATATTTCACAACAGCACCTGACTTTTATGTCCATGATGAAACAGAACTTCAGAATGCCTATTTAAATCAAAGATAAGATTGTTACTGTCACTCCTCTGATTGCTCAAAAAAATGCTAAAATGTTGCAATTTCCTAATTACAAAGTCAAAGAACTATACCATTCAACTGTTCCCGATATAACAGATCATCCCTCCCCCCATCATACTTTGCCTTGTCCTTACTAAAATTTTAGAATTTCTGGTAAACCACTAAGTATCCATTCCTCCATCCACAACAATACCAGTCAGTAATCTCTGTTAAAGTTTAGAAATTCTTATGTTTGGCTCATGCAAAACCTGTTGTTCTATTAACATTTAAACTGAATTAGAGCAATATTTAAAACTGTACCAAATTCTGATCCTTTGCCCCATCATTATTTTTGGCTTTGTCCAGAATTTTTGAGAAAATAAGTTGAGAGGTATGCACCACTTTAATAACAAAGACATCCAATACCTAGTTTTTTTTTAATAACCAGGAAGTTTTTCAAATTACCTGAAAGGTAGGTACACTCACACTTGTTAACAAGTCAAGAGTACCTTTATGTATCTGCTACAGGAGACGTCTTGATGGTAATGAAAATGGACAAACAAATACATAAATAAGAGAGGCAGGAATACATTTTAACATTCTATCATGTTACATATGCAATGCATTTTAACCCCCCCCCCCCACTGAGAGTTCACAGCCATTTTTTGACAGTGTCCACTATGAAGGCTGCTGTTGCAGTTCTTAAAAAAAAATGCAATGACGGAAAGCCAGCAAGTAGTGCCGTTCATTTATTTACTAACCTGTTGATTCAGTGTTTCTGAATGAAAGAAGGGTGTCTCAAAATAATTAATTTAGCCGCCTCAAACCTATTCATTTTGTTTAAAACTTCTTTCAGACTCAGATAATGATCTTGATGATCAGTGCATCCCTTCACTGTAGCACCATCAAAAGGAAGTCGGTAAATGCCAACAGCTACACCTGATGCAACATAGTTCATTCATTCTTTCATTCAGTATTTTATGAACGAAATAATGAATTGTTTCTATTACAATTTACATGTTTTATTTGACCTGGATAAGCTTTTTTATTTTTTTGTATAGTAAAGCAAGCCATCATTTTCAACAGCGAAAGTTCACTGCAGAAATATTAAGAGAATCCTGTTTGTTCATAAAAGTTGAATGCAAACAGTAGGGCAGTAATAAAATATCAATCCCTACATATATATATATATATATATATATATATATATATATATATATATATATATATATATATATACATATATATATATATATATATATACACATACACATATATATACATATATATATATATATATATATATATATATATATATATAGAGATTCACTTTATATCCTCGAAATACTGAAATGTCAAAATTCAGTATTTCGAAGCAATAAAGTTGAAATTTTAAAACCACAAAAACTCAGAACCACGAAATTCAAAATCGTGCACACCAGAGATTTTGAATTTTGCGCTTCTACTCCACACACACACCTTCCTCCCACACACAAATACAAGCTCTCTACTACATGGAAGCAGGGGGGCAAGCACCCCTGCACCCCCCATGTGGGGGGCTTTGCCCCCCACACCCCTACTTAAATATTTTCACTCCGAGGTTGCACTACATACAAACACATACAAAACACCATACAAGCTACATACTCCACACACGCACACCACAGCCCGTACCCAAAACCCTTAACACACACACACTTACCTGAATCCATAACCACAGCAAAACCTCAGAAGCATGAAATTCAAAACCGTTCTTCTCAGGATTCCACTTTATGGGCTCGAAATACAGAATTTTGACATTTCAGTATTTCGAGCTTCTCAAGTGAATCCAAATATATATATATATATATATATATATATATATAGACGGATCTAGGACTATTGAACGAAAGTTCAATAGTCTGAATCCACGATCACCGAATACACTTTAACGAAAGCGCTTTCACCGAAAAAGCACTTTCGTTAAAGTGCGTTTAAAAAAAACAACCCCCCCCCCCCAATAAATCTACTTTTATGCAGGGGAGCAAGCCCCTGCTCTCTATAGGGCTGTGCCCCCCACACCCCCTACTTTAATATTCTCACTCCGAGATTGCACTACAGTGAGGAAAAGGGAATATTCCCTTATCTGCACCGTACTATGATCTAGCTGCAGGCATACATCTGCGAAAGTGCTTTTTCGGTAAAAAGCGCTTTCACGGAAGTATGCCCAGCTGTTTGTGCTTCGGTGAAAAGTTCCTTTGGGGATCAGTACTGATCCAATATGGACACCCCTCCCAGTCTAGTGTTCACTCTACTTAATACAGAGAAAACATTTGAAAAGGCCAACCCACTTATTCATCTGCTTTTACTGTATGTGTGTTTCTTCCTACTTTATTACCTTATTTTGCTTTTGCCTCTTCTTAAAAGTACTCAATGTATTTATTCTGCTGCATTTATTACTGCTTGGTAGCAGCCTGATTAAATTGTAACTGTTACTCTAAGCATGTTGGTTTAAGCACTTGGGCTTCAGACCACTTGTTTTACATTAAGAAGGTCTGTGGTCTGCACTGTTGTAGCAGGACAGGTAGCTTACATCCTTCTAAGTTGGGAATTCTTGATTGAAGGCTCAGTGTATGTCATTCTAAAAGTGTATTAGTTCTGGTTTAAGCACTTGGGCTTCAGGCCAGTTATTTTTACATTAAGGTTTGTGGTCTACACTCTTGTGGGAGGAGAGGCTAGATTCTGCTCTTCTGAACTGGGAATTTCTGGTTAAAGGCTTACTGTGCCTGCTTATTTGAACTATTTCTTTCTGAAATTGGTTCACCTTGTTTGCTGTAGCATAGACTATATTCAGGCCTGCTGAATCTAGTTTTGTTTGTATAACCTGAGCACTAATCCAGACCATCATTTTTGGAGAAGGTTCCCCTGCAACCTAGTGGCAGGAGTGTGCAATTAGAACTTGTCTGATTGAAGACTGCTGGAACAGGGCTCAGTTTTGAGCTTTTATACTGGTTAATTGGGTAATTTGTTTAAATCTGTTTGCCTGTTTTCTATTGTTACTGCTCGTTTTCTATTGTTATAAAAATTGCACTTTATCTGCTTTTACTGTATTTGTGTTTCTTCCTACTTTATTCTGCTTTTGCTGCCTGTTCTTAAAAGTACTTAATTGCATTTATTCTGCTGCATTTATTACTGCTTGTTAGTAGCCTGATTAAACTGTAACTTATTCTAAGCCTTTGGTTTAAACACTTAAGCTTCAGACCAGCTGTTTTACATTAAGAAGGTTTGTTGTCTTCACTGTTGTAGCAGAACAGGTAGCTTACATCCTAAGTTGGGAGTTGCTGATTGAAGGCTCAGTGTCTGTTATTCTAAAAGTGTATTAGTTCTGGTTTAAGCACTTGGGCTTAGTGCCAGTTATTTTACATTAAGAAGGTGTGGTCTGCACTCTTGTGGAAGGACAGGATAGATTCTGCCCTTCTGAGCTGGGAGTTTCTGTTTAAAGGCTTATTGTGCCTGCTTATTTGAACTGTTTCTTTCTGAAACTGGTATGCTTTTGTTTGCTGTAGCACAAGACTACATTCAGACCTACTGAATCTAGCTTTGTTTGTATAACTTGAGCACTAATCCAGGCCATCTTTTTCTGGAGAAGGTTTCCCCTGCACCCTAGTGGCAGGAGTGTGCAGTTAGAACTTGTCTGATCGAACACTGCTGGAAAGGGGCTCAGTTTGTAGCTTTTTATTGGTTTAAATCAGTTTGCTCATTTGCTACTGTTACATTTAAAAAAATTACACTTTATGCATCACCGCTTAGCTAGGGTTAAAATATTCCTGGAGCCATAGAGTCTGCTCTTTAAATTTTCCCTTAGAACTAGCCAGCGTTTTAGTTTTAGCACTCAAGCTCAGCACTTATTCAGAACTCATTGAAAGCACTAAATAAGCTACAAATTACTACAGCACTCAGCTTTCCTCACTTGTCTAGAGGAAACAGTTTTTAGTACTTAATAAATAAGCACCTATCCAGGCATGTCTATGGGTTCTCCTGGTGTTTTCTCCTGTCTACCCGATGAATCTGGGCATCTTGGGGCAATGCAGCAATTGCCTCATGTACACAAAGTACAGTTGTGTACACTTGGTTATCTGCCTGCAGGTAGCCTGCAGTCGGCCCGAATACCAGAGCCTTGGGATTTCTGAGTCGGATGCTGTCACCTCATTCATGACGTCAGGTTGTCATGGGTATAAAACATGCAGCCGACGTCATTACATCAGTTTTTCTTACCCCAGATGTCAGAAGCCCCCAACACAGAAAGCAATCAAATGGTGTGGAACACCTCCAGTAAAAAGTAAATACCATTTCCATAGGATGTGGCCAAAAAAAAGAGGATAGATAGAAAGTATACAAAGACAGTGGGCTGGAGGGAGGGTAACCAGGACTGCAACAGTGAATACACTCGAACATCTTCATTCATGATAAGTGTACACAACTGTACTATGTTCTTTGTGTTTCACTGTTGCAGTCATCACACTTCGGTTGATTCCCAAAGCAGAGGGAGGGTGGAGGCAGTCAAGAAGTAGTACGGCTGGATAGCAGGCCTTGTAAGATTGCTGTGGCAAATCCAGCTCTGGATTTGGAAAAGATAGGTAAGAGGTAATGCTTGGTGAAAGTGTGTACAGAACTCCAGGTTGCAGCTTCCAGGATGTCCCTGGTAGGGACTCCCGTGAGAACAGCTGTACAGGTTGAGGTAGCCCTAGTAGAATGAGGTCTAATCCCATGTGGGGTAGGTTTACCATGGTGTTTGTACCAGAAATGGATGCAGTGTGCTATACAGTTAGAAATGGTTTGTTTGGAAATATCCTTGCCCTCTGCCCCTGTAGCAAAGCTGACCAGCAGCTGGTCAGATTTTCTGAAAGGTTTAGTCCTGTCAAGGTTGAACCTGAGCTGTCTGTGCACGTCCAAAGAGTGCAGGATCCTTTCCCCTTTATTCTGAGGATTAGGACAAAAGATTGGCAAATGGATTGATTGGTTTAAAGCCACACTGGATACCACCTTGGGCATAAAAGATGGGTTAGTCCTGAGGGAAACCCTGTCTGCATGGAAGATAATAAAGGGTTCCACAGCCATAAGGGCCTGTAACTCAGAAACTCTTCTTGCTGAAGTGATGGCGAGCAGTAAGGCTGTTTTCCAAGAGAGGAATTTTAACTCTGCTGTAGCAGCAGGCTCACAAGGGGGAAGCGCGAGCTTTTCTAGTACAAAGTTAAGGTTCCAGGCAGGAGTGGGAGCTCTCCTTGGGGGTCTTAAATTGTTAGCTCCTCTCAGGAACTGTTTAATCAGAGGGTGAGAGAAGAAGGGTGGCTCAGTATTGTAATAAGCTGAGATGGCAGAGGCATGAATCTTAACTGATGAGAATGAGAGGCCCTTGTGGAGCACCTCTGCTAGATACTCTAGGATTTGAGGCAAGGAGGGCACGGCTGTGTCCTTCCCTTGAGACTGGCTCCAAGAACAGTATCTATTCCACTTTTCGGAATAGGATTTCCTAGTACTGGGCCTCCTGGCCTCAAGGATAACATCCAGAACCTGTTTGCTGAGAGTTGCTGGTGATGTATTCAGGGAATAAGCCAGGCTGCCAGGTTCAGGGTTTGCAGCTGAGGATGCAAAATCTGTCCCTCCTGCTAGGACAGCAGAGAGGGGGTCTGCTGTAGGTGCCAGGGTAGCAATGCTGTCAGACTGCGTAGGAGTGGGTACCAGTGCTCGCGTGGCCAGTCTGGTGCAATAAGGATTGTCCTTGGCCTGTCCTGTTTGATCTTGAGGAGTACCTTTGGAAGGAGGGGCAGAGGAGGAAAGGCATAGATTGAGAGGTTTTCCATGTGAAGGAAAGGGCATCCACTTCTCCAAGCTTGGCGGTGGGGAATTCTGGTGCAAAATTTGTTTAGCTGATGGTTTTGGGGGATGCATAGAGGTCCACCTCTGGTGTTCCCCCACCTGTGTATTAGATGTTTGAATGAGTTTGGTTCCAGTTTCCACTCGTGTGGGTCCATTAGATTTCTGCTCAAGTCATCTACCAATGAATTATGTTTGCCACGCAGGAATTGAGCTTGCAGGTGCACTTGGTTGCTTAAGGCCGTGTTCCACAGTGTCATGGCGAACCGGCAGAGTGGGTAGGAGGGAGTTACCCCCTGCTTGTTTATGTACCACATAACTATGTTGTCTGTCTTTATCAGGAGTTGTCCTGGCAGTGTAAGGTATTTGAAGGCTGTCAGTGCATTCTGTACAGCTAACATCTCTTTTTGAGTGAAATGCAGGTGAATTTGTCCTGGGCTCCATTTGCCTGCCATGTGAACCCCCCATGCATAGTCTGATGCGTCTGTTGTCAGAGTTTGGATGGCAGGGGGGTTGTGAGAAAGGGAGTCCCTTGTTGTGGTTGCAAGCCTCTGCCCACCAAAGAACTTTGTCCTTAGGCAAGGAATGATAGGAATCACTGCTTCCAGGCCCTGGGAATGTTGACACCAGAGACTTTTCAAGTACCATTGGAGTTTCCTCATATGCAGTCTCGCATATGGAATCAGTAGAATACATGAGGCCATGAACCCTAGGGCTTGCAGTATTTTTCTTGCAGATAGCTGGGTTTGGGTGGCCAGTAGTTTGAAATAAGTTGTCAAATAAACCTGCTTTTCTGGAGTGAGGAATGCCATCTGGGAAGTTGTGTTCAAGCGTGCTCCCAGGAATACAATCTTTTGGCTGTGTACCCGATGTGATTTCTTTTCGTTGATGTTATACCCCAGAGAAGTTAAGGAGTCTCTTTACAAAGGTCAGGTGCTGAAGTAGCAATTCCTGACTGCCCGCCTGAATCAGGCAATCATCCAAGTATGGGTAAATTTGAATATTTCTCTGCCTGCAGTAAGCAATGGCTGGAGCCAGGCACTTTGTGAATACCCTGGGTGCAGTAGATAAGCCAAAGGAAAGTGCAGAGAACAGATAGTGCATAGAGCCTGCAATGAAACGTAGATATTTCCTGCAAGATACCCTTATGGGGAAGTGCAGATAAGCTACTTTTAAGTCTAGGGTGACTAGCCAGGAGTCCTTGGCTAACACAGGAAGGAGCTGCTGGAGTGTAAGCATTCTGAATTTTTGTACCATCAGGAAGGTGTTTAGGGTTGACAGATCCAGAATCGGGCACCAAGAGTTCTCTTTCCTAGGCACCAGGAACAGCCTGGAGTAGAAACTCTGTCCCCTTTGCTCTGCTGACACAGGTTGAACAGCCCTGATACTGAGAAGAGAAAGTACTTGCTTTTCGGCCTCTGTCCACTGGTTTGAAGGAAGGTCTGGCAATCCGCTTGGGGTTAGCAGAGAGTGGAAATAGAATCTGTATCCCTGGGATACAATGTTTAAGACCCATTAGTCCTGGGTAATATACTCCCAGTTTTTTGCATGCAAGGCGAGTTTTCCTCCTAGGGGTGCAAGTACTTGGGCATTGCTGGGAAGGGTCAAGGACAAGTCATTGTGAACTTTTTCCATAGGGAGGTGGCTTACCACTCCGAGTTTTTGAGGAGGAAGCACTCCATTGTTTAGATCTGTGCATAACCTGAGACTGTAGTCTTTGTGGTCTGTTGCCACTGGGTTTGGGCTGAGAAGGTCTGGAAGGGACTGGAAAAGACCAATTTTTTGAAGGCCAATGTCTACTGAATCTAGGTGGCTGTACCTGTAAGGAATATTTAACAGTTTGCATGGATTTAGCTTTTTCTTCCATCTTTTTAAGAACTACTTCTACTTTTAAGCCAAACAAACAGTCTTGGTTTAATGGACCATCAAGTAATTTTGCTTTGACATGGTCTGGCAAGATTTGTTCCTTCAGCCAAGCATGCCTTCTCAGAACAGACCCAGTGACAGCAGCCCTGCAAGATGCTTCTAAGGCATCAAAACCACACTGCAAAATATGTTTACCAACTTGGTTTGCAGAATGCATTAAGTCTTGTAAGTTCTTATTTTCTGGACAATCAGGAAGCAACATTTTTGTTTAATTAGATCAATAATATGCTGCTGGTACTTCAACATGTGAAACTGGCAATTTAAAGCCCTGATGGCAAGAGTTCCAGAGGTATATACCTTCTTACCCCATCTGACTAGAGCCCTAGAATCCCTGTCCGAAGGGGTAGGGTTTTTGGCTGTAGAAGCCTTAATACCTTTAGGTCCCTGGGAAATGGTCTCTGGATCCACAGTGGGTTTTTAAAGAGAAATTTGTGAGTCAGGTACTCTGTAGTATTTGTCAGGCTTTCTATGAGGAGGTGGTAAGTATAAGGGGTAAGGCTGGATTCCATGAACATATCACCTACAACATCCAGGACAGGGGGAGTAGCTAGAGGCCTATGCTGAGGCAAGTCAAAAAATTCCCGGAGTCTCTGTTTGGACTGTGGGTAGTCCTGGCATTCCCAGCGGAAATGCTCCCTTAGGGTATGCAAGGTTTCACCGAAAGAAAGGTTCTTTGGGGGGAAGCTGAGGGAATTGACTCCTCTGCATCAGTCATCACAGGTTGATAAGGGTATGTCCTGGTAATCACAGGGGTCAGAGTCATCAGACTCATGATCTGAAGAATCTGAAGGAAAATCAATTATTTGTCTTTTAGAGGGGGAAGGCTGGCTTCCCCTAATTAAAGTAATAAGGTCTTCAGCCATTCTAAGCATTTGTTTCTGTGGCATGGGAGCTTGAGAATGTGCTTTGTTCATCTGTTTCCTAGGTGTAGTGCGAACTCTGGGCCTAAGAAATTCTGTAGATTTAGTCATTAATGAAGTTGTCGGTTTAATGGGTCTATATCATAACTTCAAAGATGTAAAACTTTGAAGTTAAAATATCGAACCCACAACATCGAATGATGAAAATAGCGAAGCCCTGGAACATCGAAATCTTACCTAGGGCAAGACTTTGGTGGGCCGGTCCGTGGCTTCGCTATTTCCTCTGCTATGGAACCTGTCAAACACCATAAGTTCGAACTTGCGAGAGTTACGGACCTTAGGGTTAGGGTGCGGCTTAAGGTAAGTGGATAGTTAGTGATGTATGTCTGGTGTAGTGTAGGGTTGGGTTTTGTTAACTGTATGTGTGTGTATTAATTAGTGTGTATTAATTAGTGCATAGTTTCGTAGGGTGTGCGCGCAATAGTTAGGGAAGTTAGGGTGCGGGTTAAGGGAAATGGATAGTTAGTAATATATGTATGGTTTAGTTTGGGTTTTGTTAACTGTATGTGTGTGGTTTATTTATTTTGGTGTGCTTGTGTTGGGTGTATGTTTCTCAGAACAGCACATTTTTTCCCTGGGTAAAAATTCACTATTCTGAGCGTTCGATGTTATCAATATTCGAAATTCCATGTTCAAACTTATGGTGTCTGATATTGTGGAATTTCGAATATATGATATAGACCCGGTTTAATACGGACATCGGAAGGTCTGAATACACCCGTGCACAGCGGCTCCGGACCCATCCAAGGTAGAGACATCCACAGGTTCCATAGTCGAAGAAGCATCTCGCGGCATATTGGACTCCGAATGGGTCTCAATAGAGGCCTGCGAATCTGTAGAAGCAAGTAACAGGGGCTGTGAAAGCACCTCACTGAGTACCGGCAGACTGGCAACTAGCTTAATGGAAACGTCATCGGCCGTTTTGGACCTATGTGGTCTGTCTCTATCTTAATCATTGCATTTTTTCGGAAGATCGGTAGTCAGCTGGCTTACCGACACCATTTCGAAATACACAGAATGAGAGCAAAAGAATTTAGAGACAAAACAGCCCGACGACGAATAGTTCGGGCGTTAAAGCACAAAACCGACAGCGAGGGACTTTGTGGTCTGGGCCTACACAGGTGATGCAGTAAGAATGAAAATCTCTGTGAGGTATTTGCTTTCCATGGGCAAGACAATTGTTAACTTTCTGACATTGGTTAGAGCAAGAAAAAAGGATCCCCCAATGGGGTACTTAGCTTTAGAAGACTTCAGGTAAGAAACTCGAAAAATGAAAATTTCAGGTAGCTGCCGACCTGCACTTGCGAACTGCTTCTGCTTCGGGCTCCCACACGGCATGAAAAGCTGATGTAATGGCGTTGGCTGCATGTTTTATACCCCTAACGTCATGGATGAGGCGATGCAGAAAGCCCAAGACTCTGGTATTCGGGCCGACTGAGGGTTACCTGCAGGCAAATAACCCGAGTGTGATGACTACAACAGGGAAACACGAAGAACATCCCTCACCTCCTACCACCCAACACTACAACCTGTGACAGATGCACTTATATAGCCAAACTGGAAGCAAAGCTCTCTTCACCAAAGACTGAACTAGACAGTCAAGAGGAGAGAGTAAACACTTGCACCACACCACACTCATCACATAGTCCTTCAAAACCTACAACACCAAAACACACACACAGAAACACAAAACACAAACCTACATTCACGGAGGCTCTCAATAAAAATCTGTCCAAACAGCAGAGACCTCCAAGGCAGAAACGCAAGCAACCTCCACTCCAAACACAACCCAAATGACATAGCCCACAAACTCAGTGTGCCACCCAATCACAGCCCATAAGGCATAACAACATGCCCAACACTCTAGTCATAGGTGACTCTATAGTCAGGCATACTGATGTTCCACTCACCAGGCTAAAGGAGAAAGTTACTGTTAGCTGCCTGTTGGGTTCCACGATCCGCCACATAACGCACACACTCAGGTCACTCCACAACAAGTACAAATATGACTCACTGTCCATGTTGGTGTGAATGACCTAAGACGTACCTCCCTGGACTACATGAAAACAGACATGGAGGAGTTCTCCGATCTTGTAGCCCAGGCAGGTATGACCCTAGCCCTGAGTAGCATCCTGCCATCACCCAGAATGATACCACAAGTACAAGGACAAAATGATTGACTTCAATAATTGGCTAAGCTTCTGGTGTCATTGTAAGGGGATCCAGTATCGGTCTGCCTGGGATGACATGATCGACAGACCACGATGCTTTCCAGAGATGGCCTGCACCGGTCGCCCTTGGGATTCCGGATACTGGCTAAGTCTCTTGCCACCCCTATAGTGCCTTTTTTAGGCAAGGTTTAAATGACAAATTCACCACGGTAATAGGTACACGCAAACAAAATCTGAGGGTAATGCTACTCAATGCAAGAAGTCTAAACCTCAAAATGCACTCACTCGAGGCATTCCTTAAAATGGAGAACATCGACATCTGTGCAGTGACAGAGACCTGGTTCAAGGATCCAGACAGCACCCCTGCATTACCAGGCTATAATTCATACCACACCTTTCGGCCATCTAACCTGGACTGAAACACTAAAGGTGGAGGCATGTCCATATTCATTAAGGATATCCAAACTTTCAGGCTAGTTAATCAGCATAATGCATCCAAGATTATCCAAGTGCAACTAACTCTGGGCAAGACCGCAATCCAAACTGTAGCTTGCTACAGACCCCCCCACCATGCCCCAGGATTCTCACTCCTCATTTCTTGATACACTGGAAAATATTAGGGTACAACCTAACACCCTAATAATGGGCAATTTCAACTACCCCACCATTAACTGGGAAAACTACTCATGTACCAACTCTTTTGCTCAACGTTTTTTGGAATTCATAAATTCCAACACCTTGGATCAACTTATCCACACCTCCACCAGGGACAGCAATATCCTAGACCTGGTCTTTACCAACATGGGCGACCGGTGTTCCACACCAGAGGTCAATTCCTCATTCGTCATATCAGACCACAAGCTAATCAACCTAGACATCCACATTACGCCCCCACCCCCAATAGGGAAACCACCGTAAAAACTTTCTCCAAAGTCAACTTCACACTTCTTAAGACAGAAGAGGCAAGCTTCACGACACCCATGCAGATGGACAACAGAGGTAGGACTTCTGAATCCTACATAAATGCACTTTATAAGCACTTACACGAGTGCATGGATCATGCTACCCCTAACAGAACCAAGATGCTAACCTCCAAAAAAGGAAGCCAATCTGGTGGTCCCCTGCCATAAACAAACTCTACAACAGAAGAAAAAAACTGCTGCAAAAGAAGAGTAAAATCCCATAATTGGAGGAACTCACTGGTTAGCCTCAGTAAGAAGCTGAGATCCCTCATAAAATCCTCCAAAGCTAGTTACGAAAACAAAATCGCCACTGTTTCTAAAGGCAACCACAAAGCATTCTATAGCTATGTCAAGAATCTCAATGGCAACACTCAGATGTGCTCTGAGTTGCAGCATAATGGCACGAACTAAATGACATTGCCAACATCCTGGCAGATAGGTTCAGTGCTAACTTTACCCCCTCTCATCCCTAAAGGGCCCATCTCTATACCGAAGAATGCAGAGTTCCTGTAATCACGGCTGCACAGGTAAAAACCACACTCTCCAAAGCCAAGAACACAGCATCCATGGGACCTGACAACATTCCAAGCTGTGCTCTGCATGAACTACAGAAGGTACTGGCACTCCACCCAAGTACCATGTTCAATCATAGCCTCACCTCAGGCTTTGTGCCCACTGAATGGCATACAGTGACGGTTATCCCAGTCCACAAAGGGGTCCACCACGGACCCTGGGAACTACCGCCCCATTAGCCTGATGAGCCTGGTCTGCAAGGCCATGGAACGTATCATAATGTAACTTATAAACAAAGACATTGGTAATCTCCAAACTCTGGACCCCACCCAGTTCGGGTTTGTAAAAGGCAGATCATGTCTCCTAAACCTGATAGACTTCTTTGAAGCTGTCACCAAAGCTGTAGAGGAGGGTAAGGTGGTTCACACAGCCTATCTAGATCTCGCCAAGGCTTTCAACACCATCCACCACTCTGGAATTATAGATAAACTCACTAAACTAGGTATAAATCCCTATATCACAAGATGGGTTACCAACTGGCTCAATGACAGAACCCACACTGTGAAAGTAACAGACACCAAATCCGACTTCAGACCAGTGACAAGTGGAGTACCACAGGGTTCAGTCCTGTGTCCTCTCCTGTTTGTTCTACTTCTCTGAAGTACAGGCTAACACAGAAGGTCTTTGGCTAATGAAATTTGCAGATGACTGCAAACTAGGAGCCATAATCGAAACTCCTAACAATGTGGACATCCTACAATGGTCTCAAGCTCAGTGCCAAAAAAGTGCATTGTCATCCCTTTTGGTAAAAACTCTGTACCCATGAACTACCACATAGGTGGTAGTCTACTTAACACCGAAAGTGTGATAAGAGACCTTGGGAACACAGGTGGACAGTAGTCTCTCCTTTGATAATCACATCGCCACAGTAGTCAGGAAATCCTTCTACGTGGTACACCTCATCACAAAAGGTTTCTCATTTAGGAAAAAAGAGGTAATTGTTCCCCTCTAATCATCACTCATTAGACCCATTATAGGAGTATAATGCCCCTTTTGGTATGTACCTCACAAGACATTTACAACTGGAAAAACCGCAGAAATTCCTCACAAAGAGGATTAGCAGCCTCAAACAGATGCCCTATGCAGACAGTCCCAAAAAAACTCCAGCTTTACTCTGTCGCATATCGCCTACTCAGAGACTATCTCTGCCTAACATACAAAGCTATGTCAAACCCAGAGCTGTTGGACATGCTCCACTTAAAGAAATCCCAATCCCTCCGAGCTACACGCTCTAAGGACCTAAACCTTGTCATCACAATAAACAGAACATGCTGAAGGGATAGATTCCTGTCCCAAAGACTTCCCATACTCTGGAGCAAACTATCTATCTATATCAAACAAAGCTCCTCATTAGCACTCTTCAAGAAAAATCTTGATGATTGGATGGGAAGTAGGAAATTCAACCTAGGGATCACTTTTGCGGCTCTGCTCGACAGAGGCACAGGAAAATAATTTTCTTGGGTGGTGAAAGCCAGAGTACCTTCATGGCTAGGCTTATATAGGCCCTAGAGCCAATAGCCTAGTACCTACCTATGAACCTATGTATGTATCATTTTTTTTCCTTTGTATTTGCACACACTCACCCCTTACGGAAAATAAGCTACACATCACATAATGTATAATGTAAAAGTGGATTAAATTAGCAGCTCAATGAGAAAAAAATAATCACATCAGCATGGTTTTTAAGCATTAACATTGAAGTTTTAATGTATGACATTTCTTCCTGACTGTAATGCTCAGTGATTTACTAGAGAAGCAGATGTTATACAAGGTTCAGAAAAAAACAGGAGACAACACTGAGAACGTTCCTCAAAATCAGGGATAAGTGAGAAGTGCATCACATTGCTTTGTTTTAGTTACAAACAAAAATGCTTATCCCAAATTACATAAAAATGTGCAATGCGCACTACAAAATCTCACCTTATAAAGGGCTGTGCTGGAAAAAACTTTTGCTCCGATTTTGAAAGGTCATGGCTAGATTGGTGATTACTGACCACACTTGGACAAGCCAAGAAAAGGTGCCATATCACCAATGGCTGATGGAAAGAAAATGTCTCACTCTACTACATGGCATGGGGAGGGTCCCTGCATTTGTGACATCACATTATGGGTGCATGTTTTGCTGGAGAAAGAAAACACTGCTGAGGTGATGTCAGTTTGAGGGTGGGAACCTAAGAGACAACTGCAGTTTGTTAGCAGCCATCATGATGTCACTTTGTAGGCAATATTAGCTAGTTATTTTTTACCCTGCGACATTTGATTTTTGAACCAAAAGGCTTTACAGTATGTGATGGAATGTATTAGTTGATAGAAACAGTCGAATTAACTGTACATGCATGCTTTGCGGCTTCTTTTTTGTAGCACAATCAGAAAACTGGTACTAAAAGTTACCAAGTAATGGGAATATCAGAATGTTAGCCCATTGTTCTCCTTTAATGAAGTGAGCAAATCTGAAGGAAAATTGTGGGAGAGAATTACTTTCACCTTCATGGTCAAAGCACTGATCTCTAGAAAATCACAACTGCGAAACATCGTCACCTGGGAATCCCCCTTTGCCCTCAGTTCCAGCAGAGGCCTAGAAATGCAACTGCTGAATGTTCCTCAGAATGCCCAATAAGCAACAGACACACCATGGGTGGATTAATGGCCTCGATGAGGTTTTTAGTCAGACTCCTAGAAAGAAATTTACTACATGACATGCAACTTCTAGCACAAGTACAATTCTGCAAGACTTACCTGTAACAGTAGATGTTCGAATTTCACCCTGCCTCAATGGCATATGGGTTCTTTGCCCTGCACTCACACACACATTGGTAGCTTTCCATAGCTCAGAATCCGCTACTTTGACTCCCTGTGACAGCAGATTAGCTAAGCCCCTCCCATCAGAGAAAACATAACCCCTGTTACAGAGTCAGTTAGTTATTCAAGCTTTTAATGCAAAGCAGAACAAAGCAAGATGGACCAAAAGTAAGAATTGCCTGAAACCAACCAATCTGCAGCCACAAAACTACAACATATATAACCAAAGCAAACCAACACCACAAGAAGGATGGCTACCATCAATCTATACATAACATAAGAGAATGTTGAGTGGACACTACTGCCGAGGCAGTGTGAATTTTGACCATCTACTGTTATAAGTAAGTAGGACTTGCGCAATAGTATGTTCATTCACACTACCTCAGTAGATTTCAAAGCTTACCGCACCTGAGAGGAAGGGAGGGTAAGAATCCAGAAGCCATTGGTGAATAGTCCTTGCAAAGCCTGCTCTGGAACCAGAGAAAGAATTCAGTACATAATGCTTTGTACAGGTATGAACAGAGAACCAGGATGCTGCTTCTAGAATGCTTCTACAGCCGACTCCTTTCCAATATGTCAATGAAGAGGAGAAGGTTCTGGTGAAATGTGCTTTAACCTTGCCTGGAATAGATTTACTATGGTGGGAGAAACACAAAACAATAGCAGAGGACAACCAACAATCTTTTGCTTAGAGAGAGGTTAACCCTTCTTAGCCACAGATTAGGAAATAAACAGCTATTCAGTTTTCCTGAAGGGATTAGTTCTGTTAAGGTGTGCAAGGTATGCAGAATCTTCTCTCCCTTGTTGTTAGGTCCTGGAACAAAAACTAGGAGACTGACGGCCTGATTCAAGGTAAATTCAGAAAACTTTTAGCATGAATGAGGGTTTAGTGCATAAAACAATCCTTGTACTTGTAGAAAAACAGATAAAGTTGACCCACCAAGAAAGCCTACGGCTCATAGACTCACCTTGCAGATATCACAGCAATAAGCAAAACGGTTCTCCAAGTGATGAACCTCAAATTAGCCTGAAAGTCATGTTCAAAAGGAGATAAGATCAATTTTTCACAAACACAGTTGCTATCTCAAGGAGGAGAAATTTACTTTCAAAAACATATTAAATGCAAGACTCCTTTCATAAACTGTCCACAGACAGAGATGACAGAGGGGGATCCATGGGTAGGCAAGATGAGATAAGCAGCAAAGTGCATCGTGATAGATGCATAAGATAAGCCATTGTTATGCAGCTCACACAGATATTTTAAAACCAGAGGGGGTACATCCCATACCAGACCCCCTGTAATTGGTTAGGTACCACCTAGAAAGCCTCTTCCATAACACACTGTCTAAGCAGATGTGAGGAAGCTTGTGGTAATTGCTCTTGTCCAATTCAATTAAAAATGGAAAACTAACTCTGCCTTGTGCAAATGGGGGTCACCACAGTGATCTTTGGTAAGTCTTTCTGAATCTTCAAAAGTACATTGGGTATCAGTAGAAAGGGCCCTTTAAATGCACAAAGAAACATTCTAGTCCAAGGGAATGAGAACATTTCTGTCCTCCAAGCATGGCTGCATGTATGTCACAAGCACAATTTTTCAAATGGTCTGCTTTGAAAGGAGGCAAATAGAACTATTAGAAGTGTGTCCCACATCTGGACCAAATCCAGGTAGACCACCGTCCTGAGTTTCCACTTGGGAGTCCATTCAGGATCTGCTTAGAATGTCTGCCGCAAGGTTTTGCTTTGAGGGGATGCACATGGCCTGAAGCATCAAAGAATACTGTAATAATAGCTTTCAGGCCTTCACTGCCAACCAGCAAAGAGGGTATGATCTTGTACCTCTGTTTGACTGTGGTGCTGTTTGTGACCAATAAAAGAGGGCCTGGAGACCATAAGTCATGGAGAACTTTTAAGGTCTGAATCACTGCTAGCATTTTTTTTTTACATTTATATGCTCTGTAGTATCTGAAGGCCTTGCACTAGAACTCCCCTAGACACTGTTCCCCATACAAAACCTGATGAGTCCATCTGGACTGCTTCAACTGAGGTCTGGAGGGAGAATGACACCAATGGATTGAGATACATCTGATCTCTGCACCACTGTAACTCTCTTTCCCCAAAATCTAGTACTGATACCTGAAAGTCCAAGGGAAGCAGGTACTGAGTCCAACAATTTTATTAAGTACCTCAATCTTTCTCATGTGGACTACGGCCAGTGGGGTCATGAGGACCACTGATGCAATAAGGCCTAGAATTTTGAGAAACATTCTTGCGGAGGCAGCTTCTTGAAGAGAAAAATCCCTAAAAATATTCTGAGCTGCAGAGGCAGCTTCTTGAAGAGAAAAATCCCTGAAAATATTCTGGGCAGTCAGGAGTTTGTCTTCTGATAGAAAGGCCATACTTTTTTCCTCTGTCCATCATATGCCCCAGGATGACAATTCTTTGTGAGGGCCTGAGAGGTTGTGAGACAGGACTTAGGTTCATAGGTTAGTACTAAGCTAACTGCCCTTGCGAGCCATTTTAAGCCTAGCCAATTATCCCTTGTGAGACTCAAACCCTGCATCTTGTGTTTGTAAGGCAAACACCTTAACCATTAGGCCACCCTCCCAACCCTTCTGTAACTTGAAGTTGAGAGGAACTGGAATGTGACAGGAGTCCTTCAGATGTAAAGTCAACATGAAACAGTGGTCCAGAAAAAGCTGTACAACCATCTACAGAGTAAGTATTTTGAATTTGAGTACTTTCAGAAAGAAATTTAGGAATGAGAAACTTACTGTTCTCCATAATGACTCCTTTTTGGATAGCAAAAAGATTCTGGTGTAAAAGTATTTTCCTTTTTGTAGTGAGTGAACTCATTTTTATAACCTCTGCTTGCAACTTATGAAGGAGTATCAGACAGAACAGAAGTGTCGGATCTGACATGTGTGGAGAACTTCCCTGAAGGGAGGAGGATTTTTGATCCAGTGCTAGGAGTACCCTCATTGAATTATTCTCAACAACCACTTGTATGAGACTAGTGGACAGGCTGCTGGGTTGCTCAAAAGCCAGCGAAAGGGGAGGAGTGTCAGGAGGAAGGGAAGGGATGCCCAGAATCTTGGCATAGTCATTCTTTAACAGGAGAATTATCTTTTTTGGGTAAAGGAACCCCTTTATTTGGTTTGGAAGCATTATCCTCCTGCCATTTCCTCTTAGTACCCTGACTCGTTAAGCAGGGATATTGGTTTGTTCTGCCCTTTGAAGTTGGAAGCCTTGTTAGGGGAGAACTGGGAACATGAAGCATTCCAGACACCCCATGCATTTGTTCTGTCTGGTACTCCTTCACAAGTTGCAAGCTGGCATTATAGAACTAATCCTACACCACAAAAAAGGAAAAGGTTTTGACACCAGAATCTATCATCCCATTGATTGAGAATCTGGGTAGCAGTGGGAACAAACACAAATTCAGAACTTAAAAGAGTATACAAATCTCATATTTTAAATTCTCAAACAAATTCTCGGCATCTAACAAAGCATATGTTCTCAATACAACCGAAGTAGCTGCATTTCAAGAAATATTGTCCACACCTTCCAAGACACTCCAGCATGTTTTGAAACATGAATCACATTAGAAACAAACAAGCTCATTCATATAACACTTCTGTCCACCAGGCAAAGACACAGAAAAGTCATCTAAACTGTAAGCACACTGCCAAAATAAATTTCCAAATGAAGCCGTGACAACTTAAAATTCTAAAGGCTAAATTACTAGACTGAGTTGGACTATTTTCCCTGAGATTCTAGCCACTTGTCAATTTTATTCAGCACTGTACAATATGAAGAAACCAAGGTTCTCTTGATACAGAATTGGCAGCTAGAGAAACACAGCTGGGTCAACTTACAACAGAGAAAAGAGAGCTGCAAGAGCAATAGCTTTTTTAGGAACTAGTTCACTAGCCAAAGGGGTTTTATATGCAGTTTTAGAAACATTTTCTATGGCCAGTTTTTTCTTTTTCGGTGAAACTAGATTTGGTGGAGGTGCAGCTGTTTTCAGGATCCATCAGTGCACAGGGAAAAAAAACACCAGCCAGAATAATAAATACAAAGGCCCTATTAAGTGCTGACTAAGGGCAGCAATAGTAGAAAACACAAACCATGCCCCACATAACAAATAGGGCTAAACTACATAAAATATAGCAGAAACAGTTTAAAATTTGCTAAGCCTTGTTCTACAATCTGCAGTGTAGAAAACAGCATACACAGTCACAGTATCAAGTAAAATTCACTTGACAAAATAGTGACCAAATCAAACAAGTGCCCATAAATCAAATAAAAACCTTTTAAAACAGCATAAATAAGTCATAGATTCTCTTGTCAGAAATGGAAAAAACCTCCACAGAAAACAGAGTAATCAGCAGTAAAAAGAAGTTATGTACTCACCATAACGTTCCATCTGAGTAGTTACACTTCATTTTTCTGCAACCTGTGGGTATTTGGATCCATATCGGATCCGAGCTGGCAACTTTTCAAGCATCTGCTCCGAGCTCCAAGCTCCTCCCCCTTACCCATACCTCATCACCATCTCCTACGTTCCCTCAGATCGAGTTTGCCACTACTCAACCAATCAGCAACTCAACTTTATAACAAACCCTGAACAGGTTTGGGGGAATGAGGGTGGGACGGTTGCAGAAAAATGAAGTGTAATTACTCAGATGGAACGTTATGGTGAGTGCATAACTTCTTTATCTGAATTAGTTAACTTCATTTTATCTGCAACCTGTGGAACAGAGTCCCCAGCTACTTAAACTCCTGGGAGGCCCTCATGGAAGGATATTCCTGAGCAATGCAGAGCTGAACGATGCTCTCCCTCTGGAGATCAAATCCAACTTATAATGAGAAATGAAGGTATGTGACCTTGCCCAAGTTGCTGCCGCACAAATGTCATCCAGTGAAACCCTAGACCAAAAGGCAGCAGATGTCGCCATAGATCTGGTAGATTGAGCTTTAACAGGACCAAGCGGGGACAGACCTTTGTCTTTATAAATTTGCAAAATGCACTGTGTAATCCATCTAGCTAAGAAAACCTTGGAGATAGCTTTGCCCAGAAAGGGTTTAGAAAAGGACACAAATAACTGGTCAGACTTATGGAAGGGCTTTGTTCTGTGTAAATAAAAACAAAGCTGTCTATGAACATCTAGCAAATGCAGCTTATATTCACCCTTGTTCTGAAAATTTGGAAAGAAAATTGGCAGGTTAATTGTTTGATTAATGTTAGATTCAGAAGCTACTTTTGGTAAGAAGGAAGGGTTCATGCGGAGAGAAACCCTGTCCTTATGTAAGATCAAGTAAGGGAGCACAGCAGCCAAAGCTTGAATCTCAGAAACCCTCCTAGCCGACGTAATGGCCACTAGGAAGGCTGTCTTCCAGGATAAGAACTTCAAATCTACTGATACTGCAGGTTCAAAGGGGGGAGCAACCAAGCCTGCAGAACCAAAGTAAGGTCCCAAGGAGGAACAGAGTCCTTAATTGGGGGACGTAACAGAAAGGTACCTTTAAGAAAATCCTTACACAGTCTAGAAGAGTCCAGGGCATTCAAGTTTTCACTGATATGGAAATTCGAGATAGCTGCTAGTTGCACTTTCTCCGTGGAGGAACTAGCCCCTTGTTGAAAAATATTGGCTAAGAAATCCAACACTGCAGGAATAGGGGCTGTAAAGGGATCCAGGTTGCTCTGAGAAGCCCAAATAGAAAATTGTTTCCATTTACTGCGGTAAATCTTCCTAGTGGAGAATTTATGGGATGCCACCAGAATAGTTTTTACTGAAGATGAAAGACCGGGAGTCCTGGCAATCAAGGGAACTGGAGCAACCAAGCAGTCAGCTTGAGGCTGTCCAGGCTGGGTGGACAAGTGCCAGAGGGATGAGAGATGAGATCCGGGCAAGGATCCAGAATCCAAGGAGGAGCTAGAACATGAGACCAGAGGAAGGGGAACCACACCTGACGAAGCCAGAACGGGGCAATGAGGATCACTTTGCACCCCAGTCGGCAGGCTTTCTGAAGAAACTTCGGAATGAGAGGTTAACGGGGAATAAGCATACAGTAACTCGGGAGGCCAAGCATGGACTAGAGTATCGCTGGGGGGGGGGGGATTCCCTGGTGAGGGGATCAGAGCGAAGAACTCGCTGCACTCTGACCCCACGCAAGGAAGATCTCCTCCGCTATCGATTGTTTCAGAGACCACTCGTATGGCATTAGAATAGCCCAACTCAGTCTGTCCGCTAAAATGCTGGAGGGTCCCAGGATGTGCACTGCAATCAGAAATCGAATGGTGGCGATCGCCCACTCCCACACTCTCATAGCCTCGCGACACAGAGGGTAAGATCTGGTTCCTCCCTGTTTGTTTATGTACCAGACAACCAACATGCTTGTCTGACTGAATTGCAATAGTCCCCGGAGGAAGAACAGTGTGGAAGGCCTGCAACGCTAAAAGCATTGCTCTCATCTCCAGAACACTGATATGCAATCTGGTCTCGATCCATGACCACGTCCCTTGGACCGCACTACCCAGATAATACCCCCCCCCCCCAAGCTGGGAGGCATCCGTGGTCACTGTGGCTTGGGCTGTGGGTGAAACAAATGGGCATCCCGCTAAGATCTCCGGTGACTGGAGCCACCAGAGAAGTGACGCCCTGCAGGCTTTGCTGATTTGAATTGGATATTCCATGGGGAAATCTAGCCAAGACCACTGTATGGCCACAGTCCACTGAGGAACACACATGTGAAGACGCGCACTGGGGAGGATCGAGATTGCTGCAGCCACAGAGCATAAGGCTCGAAGAACGTCGCCCACCTTTGGTAGCCTGGGGCCAAGAACCACTGATATATGGGCCCGTAGGCTCTGGACCCTGTCTGGAGTTAGGAAGACTTTCAACTGAAGGGTGTCCAGCCATGCCCCGATAAAGTCCAAGATCTGCACCGGGTCCAAGAGGGACTTGGAAACACTGACAGTGATCCCTAGCCGGTCTGCAAGATGAAGGAAGGAGTCTCTGGCTATGCACAGAAGACGCTTGGTGGAAGCAGCGAGGAGCCAATTGTCTAGGTAAGGGAATACCTGAATTCCCTGAAGCCTCAGGTGAGCCGCTACGATTGCCATTACCTTGGTAAACACCCTGGGGGCAGTGGTGAGACCGAAGGGTAGGGCTCTGAAATGGAAATGATTGGCTCCCAGACGGAAGTGAAGGAATCTCCTGGAGCTTCTGCGAATCTTGATGTGGTAGTAAGCATCCTGG